>NC_063057.1:26530369-26552869 GCF_018812025.1 Megalobrama amblycephala | reverse complement strand
TTCTCTCCTAAAATATAACAAAGTTTCTCAATGTGGCTTGCTTGTTGGAATTCAGGTAGAATTTGACCAATTTGGGTGAAATATGTTTCTCTAATATTATTATATTTGCTGCACTGTGTAAGGAAATGTAGTTCATCTTCCACGACTCCATCGGAGCAGTTTGAACAGAGTCTGAGCTCTTTGGCTCTCCAGCTCTGTTTGTGTCGGCCCGTCTCTATATACAGGCTGTGGTCGCTCAGACGATACTTCGCCAGGAGCTTTCTCTGACGATATTCTTTAATTTTTATTAAGTAAGGTGCCAATTGATACTCTGTCTTTATTTTGTGAAAGCATTTTAATTTGTTTATTTGTGCTGCTTTGATCTGCCAATCATGGGTGTATTTTTCCTGGGTTCTTTGACCTATTTCTTTAATTTTTGAGAGTTTGAATTGAATTTTTGAATTTAGTTGGTGTGTTTCTACTAAATAGTGCAAGGGGTCATTCTCTGGGTGTCCTGCCCTGTATGAAAGAGCACAGTGATGGTAGGCATCTGCCTGTGAGTCTGACAGATGAAACCAGAACTTCGCTGCTCTCTTCTGGATTTCAGATAAGAGAGGGAATCTGCCCAGTTCTGCCCTGCAACCCAGACTAGGGGCATTTCTGTGGAGACCCAGGATATTTTTGCAGAATTCGAGGTGGAAAATTTCAATAGGATTTTTGTCCCACGATTCATAGTTTAATTTAAATTTGGGGCCCCAGATTTCACAGCCGTACAAAAGAATGGGCTTGATGATGGCATCAAAAATTTTCATCCACAGTTTTATGGGTGGGTTGAATTTGAACAATGATTTTCTTATATTGTAATAAGCCCTGCGTGCCTTATCGGTCAGATCTTTCATTGCCATTTCAAATTGTCCAGAAGCTGAGATTGTGAGACCCAAATAATTATAATATGTGACATGATTGAGAAGTGTTCCCCCGATTGTAAAATTATATTTTTTGTCAGTAAGGCGAGGTTTTTTTTGGAAGATCATGATTTTGGATTTGTCCATGTTAATTGGTAAGGCCCAGTCGCTACTGTACTTCTCTAGAATTGAGAGGCTTTCATGCAGTCCTTCTTCATGAGGTGACAGCAGCAGAAGGTCGTCGGCGTACAGGAGGCATTTGATTTCTCTGCCCTCGAGGGTCAGACCAGGACAGGAGGACTTCTCAAGTGCTGATGCCAACTCATTGATATATATATTAAAGAGAGTCGGGCTGAGGCTGCAGCCTTGACGGACCCCTTTATTTTGACTGAAATAATCAGTTCGTTTGTCATTGATCTTGACACAGCATTTGTTCCCGTTGTAAATGTCCTTTATGATATCATATGTCCTTCCTCCTATTCCACTTTGGATAAGTTTTAGAAAAAGCCCATCATGCCATAAAGAATCAAAGGCTTTTTTAAAATCAATGAAGCAGCCGAATATTTTTCCTTGTTTTTTTTGATGAACATATTTTTGAATTAGTGTGTGAAGTGTGTAAATGTGGTTTGATGTTCTCTGATTGGGCATAAATCCAATTTGACAATTCTTTAAAATTTTGTGTTCTTGAATGAACTGAACTAATCTGTCATTAATAATGGAACAGAATAGTTTTCCGAGGTTACTGCTCACTGTGATGCCTCTGTAATTATTTGGGTCGTACTTCTCACCTTGTTTAAAAATTGGAGTTATCAAATTTTCTTTCCATATTTCAGGAAATTTTCCTGATTTTAATAACAGGTTGAACAATTTTAGAATGGCATCTTTCAGTTTGGGGCTGCTGTGTTTCAGCATCTCATTAGATATTCCATCCACGCCACAGGATTTTTTGTTTTTTAGGGATTTCATCTTGTCTCTCAGTTCATTTAATGCTATGGGCTGGTCTAAATTATTTAGCTGGTCTTTTATAGTGCGTTCCAGGTTATGTAGTTGGGAGGTCAGATGTTTTTGGCTAAGGGTTGGTTGGTTTGGTGAATAAAGATTTCCAAAATGTTCGGTCCAGATTTTAGGGTCATAGATGGGAAGGTGTTTGGCTTTTTTGGATTTGTCTAAATTGTTCCATAATTCCCAAAAACAATTTTGATGTACTGCCTCCTCAATCTTGTTTAGTTTTATTTTCGTGTGATCAGCTTTTTTCTGTATTAATAATGACTTGTACGTTTTAATCGTTTCTTGATATGTGGCTCGTATTTGTTGGTTTGCTGGGTCTCTGTGTTTTTTGTTTGATAATGAACGTAATTCTTTTCTTACTTTTTGGCATTCTTTATCAAACCAACCAGCATTAGCCATTTCTTTTTTGCTTCTATAATTCTTTCTTTTTCTCAGGGCTTTTTTGGCCACTGTAGAGAAGATTTTTGTTAACTGTTCAGTTGCTAAATTGGTTGTCGTCTTCTCTTCACTAAAAGAAGTCAATAGAAATAAGTCTATCATGTTCTGAACATTAGTGCTTTGGAGCGCAGCTTCATACTGGGCAGGACTGTCTTTACTCCATATAAATTTGGGGGGGAGTGGATACAGTTTAACCTTCTGATCTGAAGATGGCAGAAGATTCACTGACCTGTTCAGACTGAGGACCGTGTGACTGTGGTCTGATAACGGTAGCTGTGGCATCACTGTGAAATAATTGATTTTATTTTGGTCTATATCTGTGATGGCGTAATCTACCGTGCTGCTGCCTAAATGTGAGCAGTAGGTAAATCGACCCAGAGAATCACCCTTTGTTCTGCCGTTAACTATATAAAGACCCAGGCTTTTGCAGAGTTGCAGGACTTGTTTTCCATGTCTGTTTATTGTGTTGTCATAATTCTGACGTGTTTTAGTATATCGTTTTTGTTGATGATTAAGTGGACCGTTTATATATTTGTCTCCATCAGAGCTGATGTAGTCCACTTCCTTCCCCGTTCTAGCATTCAGATCCCCCATTAACAGAACTGATCCTAGAGACTGAAAGTAAATGATCTCTGACTGTAGGGTTGAGAAGATGTCATCATTATAATAAGGTGACTCATATGGGGGGATATATGTGGCACACAGGTACAGGTCCTCGTCTAAACACAAAAGCTCTTTTTTAAGTTTTATCCAAATATGTGTTTTCCCTTTTTTCACAGGTTGAATATAATGCCACAGATGGTCTTTGAACCAAACTATGATTCCTCCTGAATCTCTTCCATTTTTAACATTAGGCTTTTTGATTGAGGGTATTCGTAGCTCTCTGTAGTTTAAAGGAGTGCGGGTTTTGGAGTCTAAACGACTCCATGTCTCAAGTAAAATAATTATATCTGAACTATACACAGTATTGACAAAATCAGGGTTAGTCATTTTCTCTCCAAAAGCTGAAGAGAACATCCCTTGAATATTATAACATGTTATTTTAAACGATGACATTGAAAAATATTGTATTTACCGGAACAATGTATGAATTTATGACCAAATCATGTTTTAAAATATAGATTAATCAATTAAAAAAGTAATATAAAAGGTATACAGAAATATAGTGAGTGAATTAATTTTACAAATGTTACATTTAAAAATAAACTAATAAAAAGAAATAATGAAATCATTAAGAAATAATGATCATACTTGACTACAGACATACTGTGATTCCTTAAGCTAACAGGTTGTCACATATCATTTTTAGCATGTGTTTTATCTGGACCAGGTCACTGGTGTCTGTTCTACCTCGTCCGGCCACTACAGCGGCGTAGCTGTCTGTCTGACTGACCCTCTCTTCGCGGTCAGGATGTGTTTTCTGGGGGCTTTTCAGGGCTGACTCCTTGATGGTTTTTGCAAACAGTCTCATGCCCTCTTGATGGATGTGGATGTGGTCGTACAGATGCTTGTGGGTGATGCGCTGATGGTCGGCTATGTGGACATTCGGCATTGGAGCGCAGACTCTAGCTATCTCCGCATTGATTGTGCTGATGATCCTGTGTGGCACGTCTCTGCGAGGTAGAAGGGTTGAGATGATGACCTTGGCTCTGGGGTAGATCCTGCTGGCTGT
The DNA here is from genome assembly GCF_018812025.1 of Megalobrama amblycephala. Lineage (NCBI taxonomy): Eukaryota > Metazoa > Chordata > Actinopteri > Cypriniformes > Xenocyprididae > Megalobrama > Megalobrama amblycephala. The sequence goes on along the minus strand of NC_063057.1, from coordinate 26,548,867 downwards.
TTTCACCACGTTGGACAGGGCTTTAGTGACGTCCACCCTTCTAGCACTGAGGTCGTTTGTTCCGGTGTGAAGAATGATGTGTGACGGTACACCCAGAACACCCTCTTGCAGCAGTCTCAGAGCAGAGTGTGAGGTGGGACACCAGAACTTTTTCACAGATCTCCCCGGAAACAGTCGTCTGGGGTCAAGATGGTGGCCGTTGGAGTCACAGAGGATGACGATGTTGTCTTTACTCTTCTGTTCTCTGCTGGTGCTCATGGGTGATGTTGTTGTTGTTGTTCGTGGTGGGTGACTCTGTGTGGTGTTGCTGTTCTCTTTCCTCTTGAGGCTCTGAGGGGCTTGAGGAGACTGACGAGTTGCAGGAGTGAAGGAGCTCTGAGGTTGTGTGCTGACTCTCTTCTGATGTTGAGTTGAGTTTGGGACTCTTTCAGGAGAGGAGGTGCTGTGTGTTTGTGTGCTGACACACTGCTGATGTTGTTTTGTGTGTAGCTGGTTCCTGGTCTCCTCCAGCAGTCTCTCCAGAGTGTGGCTGTGTTGTTCTCTTATAACCAGTTCCTCTCTCACCCTCCTCAGCTCCTGGCGCAGCTCTTGATTGTCCTCCTCCAGTTGTCTGACAGCGGAGCAGAGCTGTTGAAGTTGTTGAATGCTGTGGTGGCTGTTCAGGTTCAGGAGCTGGTGGAGGTTGTTGGTAGTTTCCTCTTTAAACAGGAAGAAGTCCTGCTCCAGCTCAGCGATGTTGTCTTTCAAGGCCTTTATCTTGGGAGATGCAGGAGTGCTGATGTGTCTGTCTGTTATAGGAGTTCTTGAACTGGGGTTTATGTTGGTACCTATTGTGTTGCAGAGTCCATCCTCTGTGTTTCTCTTTACTTCAGGATCTTTCTTAATCTTCTGAACTTCCAGTTTAAGGTTTTTAAAGTTCCTCTGGAATTCATTAAGGCTGGTTTCTGGTCCCTGGGCCATGACTGTACCATTATGATAAAGGTTCACAGTCAGCTTTGTGTCATTTTCTCCTTCTAGAGTGAGTTGTCTGCCTTTGCTGATGCCTCCTTTTCTTCTGCATGTCATGGCAGAGCAGAGGATGGTGTGCCAGACTGATGGGTGTTCAGTGAAGAAGAGCAGGTTACACCGGACTCTGTTGTCTTCTGGTCCAGTGTAGTCAGACAGCAGTATCTCTGGGTTCTCTCTCAGGATAATTTCTTTCATCTTTTTCTTATCTTTGGCAGATTTAACTTCTGTTGGATATATTACCTCCAACTCCTCTTCATTTTTGAAAAATGCCTCTGCTTTAGGTAGGCCCATGTTGTTCTCAACTGAATTAACTGCCACGGAATGTTAGCTTGGCTAGCAGTTAGCTTGATATGTTGAGTTTATATCCAGTTTTAGGTGATGATAGAAAAATAAATCTTTTTAGAGGTCTTACCTTTAAAATCTTCTGCCTCTATTGTTCACAATTAAGTATCCAATTAATTAATTACAGTTTGAGTCATAAAAATCATACATTCTCTGGCAAAATTATGCTGATATCAGGAGCTGATATTTTTGCTGCCAACTGCCATCGTAACCACGGTAACACTCTCTTTCTCTCTCTCTCTCTCTCTCTCTCTGTGCGCATGTGCTGAGTGAGTGGGCGGAGCTTTGAGTGTGAGCGTTTGACTGGTGTGGTGTGTCAGGTACGAGTGTTTCATATTTTCTTTCTTTTCTATCTTTTTTTTTCCCGTATTAGTTTCTTGGGGGTTGACAAGGAGGGTATAGTATACCAGGGCTTTGCCCTCGGTTTTGTTTGGGGGGCATGGCTGCCTCAGACAGCGCGAGTTTTGATTTTCTGACGCGCCGCCATGGTGTTAAGGTAGACTCAGCTATAAGTGTAGAGGAATGTAGCCTGGCTATTGGAGAAGTGATTGGGCCTGAGAATATTATATCCGCGTCTCGTATGAACAGCGCTATTGTTGTGTTTTTGAAGACAATTGATTTAGCGAACCTGTTGGTAGAAAGTGGGATAGTGATTAATGACATTTTTACTCCGGTTCTCCCTCTTTCCACCCCCTCGAAGAAGGTAATTCTATCAAATGTACCACCTTTCATTTCAAATGAAGTTTTGACCAAAATGCTTTCTCGCTATGGAAAAATAGTTTCCCCGATTAAGATGATTCCAATTGGATGTAAGTCCCCACTTTTGAAGCATGTTGTGTCATTTAGGCGTTACGTCTATATGATTCTACAAGATAACCTTGATGATTTAGATCTGTCTTTAAACTTTCGTCATGACGAGTTCAATTATGTCATTTTTGTTACAACAAATGGTATGAGATGTTTTGGTTGTGGCGAGACAGGGCATCTTATCCGCGCTTGTCCGGCCAAACTGAATAATCCTGCTAATAGTCATCCACCGGCTGACGGTGAGAAGAATGACGACGCCCGCGTTGAAGATATGCAAAATGCTACTACTGCTCTGCCTATTGTTGTTGAGGCGCCTGGAACGAGCTCAGTTCAAAATTTGGTACCAATAGCAGATACTGAAAGAGTAGTAGGAGTTTTGCCGACAGATAAGCCCATTGAAGAGGAGAGTGTTGTTGCCGCTTTTGCGGAGAAAGATAAATCATCCGCAGTGAGCGTTCAGTCAGCGGGCCAGGAGAACGAGTCGCGGAACGGTGACGGCCCTGCTGTAGCTATTGAACAACCTCTTTCAGACAATATAGAGCAGAATCAGTGTTCCGTTATGGATTTAGATGATTGTGCTTTTAAAACGCCTCAAAAGAGAAGGTTAAAGCAACATCATATTGGCAAACAGGCTAAAAGAATGGATAATTGTGACTTGAGTCAGACTGATACAGAAAGTGAAAGCGATTTCTCTGAATGTAGTGTTTCATGTAGTTTACCTCAGAGTGGTTTTTCCAGCCGGCTTTATACAGTGGACGATATAAAGTCTTTTCTCAAAGTAACAAAAAATGCGAGAAAAGTGCGAGTTGAAGAATATTTTCCTGATGTGGCACAATTTATTGAAAAAGCAAAGGCTTTTAGGGGTGATGGAAGTTTTACTAATCAGGAAGTCTATCGACTAAAGAAAATTCTTGCTAAACTTAATGCTCAAACAGGACTCAGTAGTAGCAATGATAATGCTTAATTATCATCTCTCTGGGATTTTTTTCCTTCGGCTGTACTTGCTATGTTTTTTTCTTTTTTCCTTTATGGGGGAATTTTCTGTTGCTTCTCTAAATGTGAATGGGGCAAGAGATATTAGGAAAAGGTTTCAGTTATTTGAGATAATTAAACAGAAGAGAATAGATGTTCTTTTTGCTCAAGAAACACACAGTGATATTCTAAATACTTCTGATTGGGCAAGAGAATTCGATGGCTTATCTATTTTAAGTCATTTGACCACAACCAGCGGTGGAGTTGCTATTTTATTTTCTAAGAACTTCATTCCTTGCTCTTATCAGGTAGAGGAAATTATAAAAGGGAGACTTTTAAAAGTTATAGCTCAGTTTGAAAATCACTCCTTTATTTTCATCTGTGTGTATGTCCCAAATAATGCATTGGAGCGAATGATCTTTCTAGATACTCTGAGTAATGTTTTAGGTAATTGTAGTTCAGAGGATTTATTATTCCTAGGTGGGGATTTTAATTGCACTGAACATATCTTCGATAGAAATCACATTGAACCACACGAACCTTCACGAAAGCGACTCATTCAGTTATTAAAGTCGCATGAGATTGTTGACATTTGGAGGATTTTTAATGGTAATCAGAGGCAATATACATGGGCCCATGCTTATGACAACTCAATTTCATTAGCGAGGTTGGATAGATTCTATGGTTTCAAACACCAGCTTAGTTTTTTTAGAAGCTGTTCAATTGTTCCAGTAAGCTTTTCTGATCACAGCTTGATAAGATGTGTTGTGTCTTTGAGCTCCATTAAGCCAAAAAGTGCCTACTGGCATTTTAATAACACTTTATTATGTGATAAACATTTTAAGGATGTGTTTAAAGAATTTTGGAACAATTTTAGAACTTTGAAGTCTTCTTTTCAGTCTTTACGGCAGTGGTGGGACTTTGTAAAAGTACAGATTAAACAGTTGTGTCAACAATATACTCGCAACGTCACAAGAGACATAACCTATTCCCTGAAAACAATAGAGAAAGATCTAGTAGAGCTTCAGAGGCTTGCTGATAGTACAGGAAATTTGACCCTTTATGAAACTTTTAATAAAAAGAAAAATTTACTAGCTGAATTGCTGGACACAGTTACACAAGGAGCTCTGGTCAGGTCTCGCTTTCAGAGCGTGGAGTTAATGGATGCACCCTCAAAATTTTTCTTTAATTTGGAGAAGAAAAATGGGCAAAGAAGGTTTATTCATGCCTTACGCTCAGATGCTGGAGTCTTATTGTCAGATCCTTCTGACATTCGAAGAAGAGCAGTTGGTTTTTATAAAGAGCTGTACAAAAGTGAACTCACACAACAAACTGCTGTTAATCTCTTCCTTGAGAATCTACCTCAGCTATCCAAAGAGGCTAATGCTGAACTCAGCAAAGCCTTAACCTTGGATGAGTTGGAGAAAGCTCTCCAAGGTATGGAGTGTGGCAAAGCGCCTGGAGTCGATGGGCTACCAGCTGACTTCTACAAGTCCTTTTGGCCAGAAGTTGGTCCAGATCTGTTGGAGGTACTTGGGGAAAGCCTAGCCAGTGGGCAATTACCCATAAGCTGCCGAAGAGCAGTCCTCACTTTGTTACCAAAAAAGGGAGACCTGAATGACATAAAAAACTGGAGACCTGTGAGTTTGCTGTGCAGTGATTATAAATTGCTCTCTACGGCTCTAGCTAATAGATTGGGAGAAGTATTGGAGCAGGTGATCCATCCTGACCAGACATATTGTGTGCCGGGTAGACGAATTTTTGATAATATATCTTTCATTAGAGATGTTTTGGACATTGGTAAGAGTCTCAACATAGATTTTGGCCTGGTGTCATTAGATCAAGAAAAAGCTTTCGATCGAGTTGAGCACAACTATTTATGGGATGTCTTGGCAGCTTTTGGTTTTTGCCCTGATTTTATCTCTATGATAAAGGTTTTGTACAGTGATGTTGAGAGTATATTGAAAGTTAATGGTGACTTATGTGCTCCTTTTAAGGTTTCTAGAGGGGTTAGACAGGGTTGTGCCTTGTCTGGCATGCTCTATGCTTTATCAATAGAACCTCTTTTAAATAAATTAAGAACTGATTTGTATGGTTTGTATATTGCTAATTGTCCAAAAGTGTTTAAATTATCAGCATATGCTGATGACGTTGTTATTTTAATTAGTTGCCAGAGAGATGTAAATTTGTTACTAAAATTATTAAAAGATTTTAATGTTGTTTCTTCTACAAAGGTAAATTGGTCTAAATGTGGAGCCATATTGGTCGGAAGTTGGTTGAGTGGAGAGCCGAATCTCCCAGATGGTTTAACCTGGTCTAGGGAGGGTTTTAAATACCTTGGAGTGTTTTTAGGAAATGAAATGGTTGTGGGGAAAAACTTTGAAGGGGTTGTTGAAAAAATAAAAGGTCGTCTTGACAAATGGAGATTTTTGCTTCCAAAAATGTCATATAGGGGGCGTATATTGATAATTAACAACCTGGTAGCATCTTCTCTCTGGCATCGTTTGATTTGTGTGGATCCTCCACCAGATTTTTTGTTAAAGGTTCAGTCAATGTTAATAGACTTCTTTTGGGATAGGCTGCACTGGGTTCCAAAAGCGGTCTTGTATTTGCCCAAGGAAGAGGGAGGACATGGACTTATTCATTTGCAGAGCAGAACAGCGGCTTTTCGGCTTCAATTTGTCCAGAGACTCTTGACTGGATCAGTGGACTCAAATTGGAAATCTATAGCCTTTGCTATTTTACGGAATTTTGAAGGCTTAGGCCTGGACAAACCTTTGTTTTGGTTGGATCCCAATAGGATGGACATTTCCAAGCTACCTGTTTTTTATCGGAACCTTTTTAAAGTTTGGTCTTTATTCACAGTAAAAAGACCCAGTAGTACATGCTCATTGCACTGGTTATTGCAAGAACCCTTAATTCATGGTTCACGCATGGACATATCTTGTGAAGGACCTCTCCCTGCACTTGAAGGACTTCTTCTTTCTTCTGGAGTATCGACACTTGGACATCTATCAAGAATAGCAGGAACAGATTTTAAGAATGTTGATTCAGTAGCCGGACATTTGGGTCTTCACTCGAAACGCATAGTGGCTAAGCTTCTTGAAAAATGGAGGCTTGTACTCATAGCAGCAGAATTCAGACTGCTGGAGGACTATTCAAAGGGTTTAATCTCTCCAGACTGTAGAGATCCTTTTCCTAATCTTTTGTTATCACCTAATCTAGAAGAATGTAAAGGTGTTTTTTTATCATCTGAAAATTTGACTTTAATTGGTTCTGAGCTGGCTTCTGGAAAAGCCTTGTATAGAAGCTGTGTCAAATCCTTGAATAAAAGGTTTTTAGATAACAGGGTGGATACACCCTGGCGTACTATCCTCCAGTTGGAGGAAAGTTCAAAACCACAATGGAGAGCTCTTTATAAGTCACCATTAGCTAGGAAAATTGGGGATTTACAGTGGAGAATTTTGCATGGTGCAATTGCGGTTAATTCTTTTATTTCAGTTTTAAACCCTGTTGTTGGTCACGGTTGTTTTTTTTGTTCACAAAGGGAAACTGTGTTTCATATGTTTATGCAATGTGTCAGATTAAAACCATTGTTCACTGTTTTAGAGAATTTGTTTGTTTGCTTTGGGGAAACCTTTTCTATCAGAATTTTTATTTGTGGTTTTAATTATGTGCGGAGACACCGATTTAAGTGTCAACTTTTGAACTTTTTATTAGGTCAAGCTAAAATGGCAATTTATAATACAAGAAAACAAAAAATTGAACACAACTTAGATTGTGATTTAAAAGCTGTGTTTTTCAATTCTGTGAAATCCAGAATTCTAATTGATTTTCACTATTTTAAAGCCATGAAAGATCTAGTTTCTTTTAATTTGATTTGGTGTTTTAAGGAAGCTTTGTGTGAGGTTATTGATGATAATCTGTACTTTGCACCCCTTTTAAGCTAATTTTGTGTTGTCATTTTTGTTTTTTGTTTATTAGTGTGGTATTTGGCTGGATAATGTTTTAGATTTTGTAATAAAGGATCTTTGAAATTCAAATTCTCTCTTTCTCTCTCTCTCTCTCTCTTCCTCTTCCGGTGAGGGTGACTGAGGTCCATCGTGTGTGGTGGCGTTGGAGAGCGTTCTTTCTCTTTTGGGTTTTTTCCCCTTCTTTTTTTCTGTTTCTTTTCTTTGTTTCTTTTCCCCCTACGTTAATTGCTTTATATTTTTATTTATATAACACAAGGAAAAAAAAAAAAAAAAAAAAAAAAAAAAAAAGTTTGGTCAATAGGCAACGCGGGTTGGGTGCCGGTATGGCGGCCGTTCCGGCGTTAGGAACGGCCTCCCTATCCCTTCGTAATGGGTGCAGGTGTGTGCCAGAGGCGGGTGTATCAGTTGAAGATTTGTTGGTGGTGGTAGGGCAAAAAGTTGGGTTCGATAACATAATCTCTGGCTCGCGAATGAACAAAGCGATCGTAGTATTTTTGAACGCTGAAGCGTTAGTGAATCAATTGACTGTGGACGGATTGTGGGTGAAAGAGGCGTTTGTTCCGGTTTCCCCATTGTCTGCCCCAGCTACTAAAATCACTATTTCAAATGTTCCGCCGTTTGTTTCCAATGATGCAATCATAAAAGAACTTCTAAGATTTGGGAAAATTGCAAGTCCCATGAGAATGATACCATTAGGGTGAAAAAATACGGCGTTAAAGCATGTATTGTCATTTCGACGTCAAATTTTTATGTTCCTAAGCTCCCAAGATCGGATCTTAGAAGTTTCTTTTCGCGTCAATCATGAAGAAAATTCGTACATGGTATACGCGAGCACAGAGACTCTGAAATGTTTTGATTGTGGCGATGTCGGGCACAAGCGTTTCTCGTGTCCGCATAAAGTGCGCGAGGAACCTCAGCCACCAACACTCGTATCTGCTGAGGAACCTCAGCCACCAACACTCGTATCTGCTGAGGAATCAAATGGAAAACTTCAGGTGACCGCAAGGAATAGACAAGACACTGTGCAGATTGATAGAGTAACGGAGGAGGTGAAGGAACAAGATGAGGTGAGTGGATATGTTTCTAAAAACGTGAGTGATGATCAGCCTGGATGTAGTTATGCTGTTGAAAATCCTGCTCGTGCTTGTGGTGCTACGGATAAGATGGTGAATGAATGCAGTATAGAGGATGTGTTGCAATCTTCTTTAGTGACTCAGGCTAGATGTTCAGAGGAGGACTTGGGAGATGAAATGGATGGTTTATCTCAGAGTACAGAAGATAGTGTGAGAGATGAGCAGTGGTCTGAGAATGGAAAGAGTAAGAGAAAACGATTTGTACACTGTTGAACAAATTAATAGTTTTCTTGATGAAACAAAAGGGAAAGCAAGAGTAGAAGTTGGTGATTTTTTTTCCTGATCTCGAGAAATTTGTTTCTTCAGTAACTTGGGCCCGAAAAATGAGTAATTATACTGAGCTCTCCCAACAGAAAAGGTTTCGGCTTAAGAAACACATCACATCTGTTAGACAAAAAATGAAAACGTTTGGAAAAGAGCAGCTAACGAGGGGGAAAGTTAAGGATTTATGATGGGTTTCAATTTTTCTTTAATTTTTTTTTGTTGCTTTTTTTCCTCTCTCTTTCTGATGGAGATCTTACGAGTAGGATCACTAAATGTGAATGGGATGAGGGACATGCAAAAACGTGCATCTCTTTCTGAGATTATTCTCTTGAAAGAGTTAAATGTTATTTTCTTACAGGAAACCCACAGTAATCTAGATAATGAAGGTGATTGGGGGCTATGGTGGAAGGGAGAGCACTTTCTAAGTCATGGGAATAATCTAAGTGCAGGGGTGGCTATACTTTTTGCTCCTTCTCTCAATTTTAATATCTTGTGGAAAAATGAATTGGAACCTGGAAGACTTTTGATTGTTAGAGCTGAAATACATAATTTGCACTTTATTTTTGTGAATATCTATGCTCCAAATTTAGGTATTGAGAGAATAAGGCTTTTTTCTAAATTAGAACAGTTCTTAAGACAACAACATGATGGAGATTTTGTTGTTTTTGGTGGAGACTGGAACTGCACTTTAGATTTCAAAATAGATAGGAATGGGGAAGAACCACATCCATTGTCAGCCACTTGTCTTGCAAGAGTGGTAAAAAATCTACATCTGTCAGATGTATGGAGGGAAAATAATCCTTTAGTTAAAGAGTATTCTTGGGTGAGTTTTAGTAATGACACTTTTTTTGCGGCTCGATTAGACAGGTTTTATTTATCTCATAATATGAAGAATAGGACCCTAAATACAAATATTACTCCTGTGCCTTTTTCAGATCATAAACTAATTACAGTTGAGTGTAGTCTCATAACAAAAACTTATAAGAGTTCTTACTGGCATTTTAATGTTAAATTGTTGGAAGACAAACATTTTTGTAAAAATTTTAATAATTTTTGGGACGTTTGGAAGAATGAGAAAGGAAGATATGATGATATTATTCAGTGGTGGGAGATTGGGAAAGTGTTTATTAAGGAGTATTGCCAACAATATTCTTCTCATTCTAACTTGTGGTTAAAAAAAACGTTGGAGAACTTGGAGCAAGAAATTAAGAGTATTGAAGGGAATATGATTGTAAATGCTTCTACTAACTTGAAGGTTATGTGGACTGAAAAGAAAAACTGTTTGAATTCAATCCTTAATGAAAAAGTCAAAAGAGAGCTTATAAAGAATCGCTTTCTAACAAAAAGAGACATAGATGCTCCTACTTCCTTCTTTTTTAATTTAGAACGGAAAACTAAACATGGACAAAAGATGTTGTTTTTAAAAGATGAGAATGGACATCTTGTTTCAGATCCAGAAAGGATGCGAAAACTTGCAGTGGATTTTTACACTGAATTATATTCTGCTGATTCTTTAAATGATCAATGCAGATATGAACTTTTACAAGATCTTCCTGTGTTATCCATGGAAAAAAAACAACTTTTGGAAGCGCAATTTACTTTTAATGAACTGACCTCAGCTGTAATGGAACTCTCATCAGGTCGAGCACCAGGAATTGATGGACTTCCTGCTGAATTTTATAAATGTTTTTGGACTATTATTGGTTATGACTTTTTTGAAGTTGCTCAAAAATGTATAAGTGAAGGATGCCTAACAAGAAGTTGTCAGCGTGCTACTTTAACATTGCTTCCAAAGAAGGGGGATCTGACATTACTAAAAAATTGGAGACCTATAGCAATCTTATGTTCAGAATATAAAATTCTCTCTAAGTGTCTTGCTAAAAGGTTGAATGATGTATTACATTAAATTATTCATAGAGATCAATCATATTGTGTAAAGGGCAGATCTATTGCAGATAATTTACATCTGATGCGGGATCTTTATGATTATGCTTTTTATAACAATGTTGATGTGGGGTTTTTGTCAATGGACCAGGAGAAGGCCTTTGACAGAGTCGATCATAGTTTTCTTTTTGCGACTCTTAAGGCTTTCGGCTTTGGTGAGAATTTAATTTCATGTATAAAAATGCTTTATAATGAGGCAACTTGTTTGATCAAAATAGGTGGCGGTCTCAGTGTCCCCATAAAGGTTTCATAGAGGTATTAGGCAAGGTTGCCCTATTTCAGGGCAACTTTATAGCATTGCTCTTGAGCCTTTGCTCTGTAAATTAAGAAGAGAATTAATGGGACTGCAAATCAGAGAAATAGATTTTTCCCATTCAATTAAATTGTCTGCATATGCGGATGATCTTACAGTTTTAATAAGAGACAATCAAGATGTTAATGTTGTAAAAAAGTGTTTAGAAACTTACGAAAAAGCATCCTCTGCAAAAGTTAATTGGGGCAAAAGTGTGGCTGTTTGGTGTGGGCATGACAATAATGGTCCTATCCTTCCTGGGGAGTTGAAATGGGGAGAGAAGGTTTTAAATATTTAGGGCTGTTTTTAGGATCTGAAGAATATAGGAAACAGAACTGGGAGGGACTAGTGGAGAAAACATGTGCACGGTTGTCTCGATGGAAGTGGTTGCTCTTCCAGCTATCCTATAGGGGTAGAGTTTTGGTCTGTAATAATCTTATTGCTGCTACTTTATGGCATAAGATGATGATTTTAGAACCTCCAGAAGAATTGATAATGAACATTCAAAAACAACTAGTTGATTTTTTTTGGACTGGGCATCACTGGCTAAAAGCACCAGTACTTTATCTGCCCAGGATGGAGGGAGGTCAAGGACTTATTGACATCAGATCCAGAATTAAAGCTTTCAGACTTCGGACAGCTCAAAGATTCCTGTATGGTGAAGACGTGAGCTGGTTTGGGGTAGCCTGTGGTCTCCTGAGAAGAGCAGGAAAAATGGGTTTTGATCGTCAGCTGTTCTTAATGGACATTAATAAGCTGGACCTAACTGGTCTGTCATCATTCTATAAGTCAATGCTGAGAGCGTGGACTCTTTTAAAAATTTGCAGAGATCTTAATGGTGAACAGAGTCGGTGGTTACTGGAAGAACCCTTGATCTTTAATCCAAAAATTGATTTGGATGTTCTAAAATCAACTTCTGTGAGGAATGCTTTGCGGTCTGCAAGTATTGTAAAAATCGGACATTTACTGACTGAAGATGGATGGATTTCTGCAGAGAGTCTGGCTACCAAGCTTGGCCTAAGATCAGTACGAGTTGTGCAGAGGCTGTTGAATCACATATATGAGTGTATACCATTGGATTATAGAGACTCTTTATTTTTACACAAAAAAGGAGATCCTGTTTCTTCTTTCCCAGAACTGGATATTACAGCTGCAACTGGCTTGTGGCAAGAAACTGAAGGTGGTATTCTTTCCTTTAAGACACCTCAACTGGGGCATTTCAGAGATATTGGGAAAAAAGCAACTTATATACTGTGTGTAAAAGTTATTCATTTTCATGTTCTGGAAACTGTAAAGGAGTCTAAATGGACAGAGTTTTTTGGACCTGACTCTTCCCCGAAAGGTAGCTGGAGGTCCTTGTACAAGCCCCCCATTGAAAAAAGGTCTGGAGACCTGCAATGGCGCATTGTGCATGGTATCATAGCTACAAACAGATACAGAGCACATTTTGATCCACTAGCAGGGATAGGTTGTCCTTTCTGTGAACAACAGGAGACAGTTTTTCATTTGTTTGCTAATTGTAGTAGATTATTGCCTCTTTTTGAAATCCTTGGTGGGTGGTGTCAGACTTTGGGTGAAGGTTTCACACCTGAATTGTATATCTATGGACCTAAATATAAACGCAGGAAGAGAGAGATTTATCACCTACTTAATTTTATCTTCGGACAAGCAAAGTTAGCTGTCTGGTTGTCCCGTAAAAGCAAAATAGGTGGTGTGGGACAAACTGATGTGGTACTGATTTATGAGGGTTTGATGAAATCACGGTTAAGAATAGAATTTGAATATTATCGATTGAATGAGAATATTGAAGAATTCAAGTTTAAGTGGGCTATAAATAACTGTATTTGCAATGTTGATTGTGATGGTAACTTACAAACTTATGTATAATTATATATGACGATAACATTCTAAAAAAAAAAGAGTTTATGGGTGTTTGTAATTTATTTATGTTTGTGATGGATAAATAATTGTTTGAGAATTGTTTTTAAATTTTTGTAATTAAAGTTGGTCAAAGTCTCTCTCTCTCTCTCTCTCACACACACACACACACACACACACACACATGCTCATGCGCTCTCTCTCTCTCTCTCTCTCACACACACACACACACACACATGCTCATGCTCTCTCTCTCTCTCTCTCTCTCTGAGTGCATGCTGGGAGTGAGTGGGCGGAGCTGGATGTGTGTGGAGTGAGAGCGGTTACCTGTGAGTTGAGTGAGTTTTTCCATTCTTTCTGTTCTTGCATTATAGTTGGGTTGTGTTGGTGGAATTGTTTCAGAGTTTGGGTACACTTAAAGAAAGTAAGGCGCTGTCGATCAGCGTGTGCTGATTGAGATGGCAGCGCCTGGAAGTGTGACGCTTGATCAGCTAACGCGGCGGCCATGGAATTAAAGTTATTCCCGCGGAACGCTGTTCTGTGGAGGAGTGTATTTTAGCGGTTGCACAGGTTGTTGGCCACAAAAGCATTCTGTCAGCATCAAGAATGAACAGTGCAATTGTTTTATTCTTAGATGATGTAAATAAAGTTAATGAGATCGTTGTGAGTGGAATCGTCATTAATGAGGCTTATACAGCGGTAATGCCTTTAATGCAAGCCTGCAAAAAAGATTCTGTTGTCAAATGTGCCACCGTTTATCAAAGATGAAGTGATTGAAAGAGAACTGGCAAGGTATGGTAAAGTTGTATCGCAGTTTAGAAAGATTACTTTAAATTGTAAATCTGCTCAACTTAAGCACGTTGTTACTTTTCGTAGACAAGTGTACATGATTTTAAATAACGGACAGGAGTTGAATCGTGCGCTGAAGTTTAAGATTGATGACTTTGACTACGTGATTTATGTAACATCAGAAACAATGAAGTGTTTCAAGTGTCATCAGGAATGGACATCTTGCTCGTGCTTGTCCAGAAAATGAAGAGCATGAAAAATTTCAGAATAATGATGGAGAGGGACAAGTAGAAAATGTTGTGAGAGAAAAACAACAAGAGGAGAATAGGGACAGAAATGAGGAAGGGGAAAAACGTGAGGATGGTGAAAAAAGTGAACAAGGAACTAGTCAGGAAGAAAGTGTGAATAAGGATAATGAGGAAAAACTTGTACAGGACACAATTGAAATAGAAAATGATGTTGTTGGTAGTCTTGTAGAAAGTGGAAACATCTAGAGACATTGAAATGACGGATGATGACAGTCTTTTTAAAACACCCACACTAAAAAGGAAAACTACAGGGAAGAGAAGAGGAAAAAAAGCAAGGAAAGAACAGGTTCAGGAAATACAGTTGAAAGAGAAGATGGATTGTGGAGTTGAATCTGATCATAGTAAATCTGATGAATCGGTAACAGAGAGTGAGTGTGAATCGGTGAGCTCAGTTGACTCAGCTTCTCTTAGGAGATCTGAAAGGAAGGCATACACTGTTGAAAAGATCAAAACTTTTTTGCAAAGTACAAAAGGAATGAAGGGAGTTCAAGTAGAAGATTTCTTTCCCGATCGAGAATTGTTTATAGAGGCAGCAAGAGTGTCAATGAAAGAGAAAAGCTTGGGGGGTCTCACTGAACAAGAAATATACAGGCTGAAGAAAATTGTTCAGAAGTTGAGATCAACTATGTTAAATGATGAAAAAGCAATGCCATAATCTTTCTTTTTTCTTTGTTAATTTTTTGTTTTTTTATGTTCAGTTTCTTTTTTTATTCATTTAAACATGAGTTTTTAAACTTTTAAATGAAATTTAAGGCTGGGCAGTTTGAATATAAATGGTGCAAGGGATCATAGGAAGAGAGCAATGCTATTTGAGCTAATTAAGCAAAAAAATATTGATGTCATGTTTGTTCAGGAGACTCATACTGATGTGCAGAATGAAAATGAATGGAAAGTAGAATGGGAAGGGGAGGTGTTTATGAGTCATAAGACTAATATCAGTGGAGGAGTAGCCATTTTACTAAGAAAAAATATAATTCCAGTTTCTTTTGAAGTGGAAAATGTAGTTGAGGGACAGCTGTTGAAATTACAGGTTGAGTTTGAAAACTTTATATTTGTATTTATAAATATTTATGCACCGGTTCTGGGAGGTGAAAGGGTTTTGTTTTTAAACAAAGCTAAAGATGTAATAGAAAAGTGCAAACCTGAAGAGTATTTATTTATTGGGGGTGATTTTAACTGTACAGAAAATGATAGCCTTGATAGAAACCATAAAGAACCTCATATGGAATCACAACGTGTTTTGAGACAGGTGGTATTGTTTTAAAATCATTTTAATACAATTAAGTGTTGTGTGAAAGGCTTTTCAGAATTGTTTGGTCATGATCTGTACGATATTTGGAGACTCTTTCCTTGTGCAATTCCCCACTTGTTGAATGGAACACAGAGGCAGTCTTTTATTTACCATTCCTTATACATAAACAGGGAAAAACAAAAGAAATGACAAATACCAGTTATTATTTGAGCTGACAGCCAAACTAAACAATTTTCACATTCACCTCAGATAAACACAGTACCGTCATTACAAAAGTTTTCCACTTTTAACAAGTACTTTCATAGTAAAGAACTATTCTAAGGCACCATTGTAGCCACACAATGTATCCTCTACAAAACAATCAATTGTTATTTCACTAGAATTTTCTTATCTATTAACCAACTAGCCAAATAATTTTAGACTATACATTTTTAACTGAATTAAGAACTTGGTTTATTAAGATTTCTACAAAGTTGAAATTACTTTTAACCATTTCAAACCCATTCTTTGTCAAACAATAATTGCTTTTCTTACTTTTCCTTTATACCCCACAAACAACAATTGAATTTACAAATACATCAACAATCCTTTAATACAATTAAGTGTTGTGTGATTTCACCTGTAGGCTTTTCAGATCATTGTTTGGTCAGTATTGTAGAAGTTGCAATATTTTCATTAATATGCTCCTTTGATGTTAAACCAAGAAGTGCTTATTGGTTCACCACTGATTGAAGGAGGAGGATTTTAATACTGGTCTTTTACAAGATAATTCTTTTTGTGATGTTTTTAATTTTTTTTGGGAAAAGTTTAAGAATAAGAAGTCATCTTTTGATTCTCTGCAGCAATGGTGGGATAATGGAAAAATAAAGATACAGCAACTGTGCCGTTTGTATACACTCAATGATTCTAGAAACATTTCCCAATCGTTGGAAGATCTAGAGAGAGAAATTTTAGATTTACAAAATTCTTTGGCATCTGTGGGAGATCAAGAACGTATTAAAGTTCTTAAAAATAAAAATAAAGTTCTAGATGATTTGCTGGGTATCAGGGCACAGGGTGCTCTGGTAAGGTCAAGGTTTCAAAGTGCAGCACAAATGGATGGCCCAACCAAGTTTTTCTTTGGACTTGAAAAAAAGAACGGCCTAAATAGAATCATGCATTCCTTGTTTTTGGATTCTGGCATAGAAATTACAGAGCCTAAGGAAATTAGGAAAAGAGCGGTATCTTTTTATTCAGAGCTGTATAGGAGTGAATACAAAGAGGTGGAAGAGATAGCCAGTTGCTTTTATGAGGGTCTACCTAAAGTTCCAGAAGGAGCAAATGCTGAACTGGAGAAACCTTTTACGAAAGGTGAACTATATGATGCCCTAAAGAGTATGGAGTGTGGGAAGGCTCCAGGGATCGATGGAATCCCTGTCGAGTTTTATAAATCTTTTTGGGCTGTTTTAGGGGATGATCTGCTGGAGATGCTCAATGACAGCCTGACCGAAGGGTTGCTGCCTATGAGTTGTAGAAGAGCAGTGATTACCCTTTTACCGAAGAAAGGTGACCTGAAAAACATAAAGAACTGGCGACCTGTGTCACTCCTATGTTCTGATTTTAAGATTTTATCCAAAGCCTTGGCAATTAGATTAAAAGAGGCAATTGGCTGGGTCATCCATGTGGACCAGACATACTGTGTACCTAATAGATCTATTTTCGATAATATTTACTTAATTAGAGACATAATAGATATTTCTAGATCATTGGGTTTAAATGTTGGTCTCATTTCCTTGGACCAAGAAAAGGCTTTTGACCGGGTTGAACATAACTACCTCTGGCAGACATTAAGAGAGTTTGGTTTCAATCCGAGTTTTATTAAAATGATTGGGGTGTTGTATAGAAACATTGAGAGTGTACTTAAAATTAATGGTGGCCTGAGTGCTCCTTTTAAGATCACAAGGGGCATAAGGCAAGGATGTGCTTTGTCAGGCATGTTGTATGCTTTAGCAATTGAACCACTGTTAGTGAAAATAAGAACAAAGATTGATGGTTGGAGTATACCACAATGTGATCTTAAAATTAAGTTGTCTGCTTATGCAGACGATGTCATTGTTATTGTGAATAATCAAGAAGAGGTAGATAATCTAAGAGTATTAATTGATGACTTTGGGAAACTGTCCTCAGCTAAGGTAAACTGGACAAAGAGTGAAGCTATTGTATGTGGGAAGTGGGAAGGAAAATGTCTTCCTAATTTACCTGCTGGACTTGAATGGAAGAAAAATGGCTTAAAATATTTGGGTGTATACCTTGGAGATGACTCAGTATTACAAAAAAATTGGGAGGGTGTTTTAGAAAAAACAAAAGGACGGCTTGAAAAGTGGAAGTGGCTGTGGCCCAAAATGTCATTTAGAGGTCGTGTAATAGTCATCAATAATTTGGTGGCTTCAACATTATGGCATCGCTTGGCATGTACTGAGCCTCCAAGTGGACTTCTTGCAAAACTACAAGCTCTCATTGTGGATTTCTTCTGGACTAAGTTTCACTGGGTACCGCAGAGTGTACTATATCTCCCCAAGGAGGAAGGGGGACAAGGACTAGTACATCTAGCCAGCAGAGGAGCAACTTTTCGCTTACAATTTATTCAAAGATTTTTAACTGGGCCTGAGGATCTTGTTTGGAGGAGTGTTGCTAAATTTGTTTTGAGTCAAGCTGGAGGTCTGGGACTGGACTCTGCTTTGTTTTTAATGGACTCCAGGAAAATTCATCTGAATGGACTGACTCCGTTCTATAAAGGTGTCTTTAGAATATGGAGTTTATTTAAGAAAAGAAGGGGGGCTTTTGGATTGTCTTTATTTTGGTTATTAGAAGAACCCACTGTTTTTGGAGCTAGATTTGATGTTTCAAGTGAAGCTGCATGTGGTTTTGAAATTGCAATGTGTAGAGCAAAAAAAGTTAAATTGTGTCATATAATAGCTGCTGGGGGTCCTGAGTTAAATAACTCACAGGAGGTTGCTGATTGCATTGGAGTTAGATCAATAAGATTAGCAGGGAAATTACTGGATCTTTTAAAACAGAGGTTTACGGCAGAGGAAAAATCTCTCCTTAAAAGTTTTGGTGAAGGAAAAGTGGTTCCAAATGGAAAGGATCCCTTTCCAGAAGTTTATATTATTCCTGATTTTAAAGGTGCAGATGGGGAATTGTTGAAGAATTTAGAGGATTTAACTATTAATGAGGCTAATGGGAAAAAAATGTACAGAAGCTGTGTTAAAATTTTATATTCGAAAGTTTTAAATGGAAGAGTAGACACTGTTTGGAGAGATAAATTAGATTTAAATCAGAATATAAAACCTGTTTGGAGAGTGTTTTATAAACCTCCTTTGGAAAAAAGGGTGGGGGATCTCCAATGGAGAATTTTACACGGCGCAGTTGCTGTTAATTCCTTTGTGCATGTTATAAACCCTATTGTTTGTAATCAATGTCCTTTCTGTGGGGAAAAAGAGACAATTTTTCATTGTTTTATGGAATGTACAAGATTATGCTGTTTATTTGATTT
>NC_063057.1:26452869-26525369 GCF_018812025.1 Megalobrama amblycephala | reverse complement strand
CAAACAGCAATTAAATCAATTATTGTTTTGACACCATATTTGTTGCGTTCTGTTGTGTCTTGGTGGGAACGATCTAACGCTGCACAAATTGACTGCTTCTTTCCTGTACACACATGTAGAAAATCTGCAGCACGTAACTGAGCGACCTGATGTGCTTGAGCGGACAGGTGCTTCATGACGATTTTTTTTACGTTACTCCAGTCACTGAATGGCTTTGTCCTGAGAGTCATCTCGCCAGAGGAGAAAAGTATGCAGGCCACACAGAACAGGCCATCCTGTCATATGCTGTACCTCAATGTTGGATATAAAGTCTCATTGAAAAACTCATCAGGGATTTTTCTTTGTTTCCCAAAAATGGATCTTGACGGAGTGACCCAGTCTCTGGGTGGTCTGAATCTACTCTGCAGTGCACTGAGTTTAACGGAATCAGTGGCCAATTTAAGCTCATCCACTTTAAATGTTCCGATATCTGCTATGTCAGTTATTGTAACCGGGAAGCTAGCAGCAGGTACCTGTGGACTGGGAGGAACTGAAGGTTGCTGTTGGAGGGTCGCGGTTCCATGCGAGGAGGCTGAGCAGCTGGCAGCTGGATCTGCATCATCCGATGAAAGAGAGTGGGGCTTGGTTTGGAGTTGCCCGGGCTCAGGTGCCGATGAGACTGCGGTCTCGACTCCGGGCGGAGGAGTAATATTTGCCTCATTAGGTTTAGGCCTTTTGGCAAATGTCTCAATTAAGTTTAGCTGTTTTTGAGAGCGTTTGCTCATTTTGAACCTTGCTGTAAACAATAACTATCTGAATTGTAATTTGTCGTGTGTGGAAAAAGCGCCAGTTAAACAAAACTAAAGCCAATAGATTTCTTTTCACCCATCCCCCACTATTCAAATACATACACAATTTAAAACACACAAATGCACACCTTTATTTATTCTCATTCTCTCATGCTTTCTCAATATCTCGCGAGAGTATACAGATAATTTAATAATCATTTTAAAAATTATGTAAAAATAAATAAATAAATAAATAAAAAACAGACATTAATTAGCGCCCTCTCATGGTACGCACAGTGCGTACAGCCGTACAGCTGCAGGCGCCACTGGTTTTTAATGTCAAATAACTTATCCATAATGTTAGACCATTGCTCTAAAAATAACAGTTTTGTGCTTAATATAGAAAAGGCACTTTTGATTTTGTTGTAAAAAAAAAAAAAAAAAACTAAACATGAAAAATGATGCTTGGCTTATTTGGGCTGTGATAAATCTCAATTCTTTCTCTGGTAGTCCATCATCTGTGCTCTTGCTGTTGTGGAACATGTGTCCATCTTGGAGGCTGAGGGGAAATTCCTGCGAGGACCTGTCATTGACACAAGGTACTGTAAGGATCCTATAAAGGAAAAAATGTTGAAACATGACATCCTGCCATTATTTATAAATAACCATTGTTCTACCACTATGCAACTTTTGCTTTTTTATTTATTTTTATCAGTGAGTGGGAGCACTTTGACAGCAGGATAAAAAAACAATTAAAGAAGAGTGGCAAGCCATAGGAGAGTCATGCTGTTAAGAAATAACCAAGTCATGGTGTTAATAAATAATTTTTTTTGTGAACAACAATATTGTCTCTTTCTTTTAAATGACCCTTGGAATTATAGAAAAGGGTTAAATTGTGTTTGTCTTCATAAAATGCTATGTAGGACATGTTTTGTATCTGTATGACGACCAATTGTGAATTGTACAGCAGATTTCATTTAGGATCCATACGATTACACAGTACTGTATGTCTAATGGCCTAAATATGGTTAATATATAAATGTAACTTAATGTAAATTCACAACATCATATATCAGTCAGTCTCCTGTATATAAAACAGTTTATAATAAATATAAATAATAAATTTTACAGTAGGTCATAGGTCTGCAGCCTCCCCATATAGTGTTATTCGCCGTATTTCCTTCTCCCCCTGCTGGACACATGAGTTACTGCTTGGGGCGTATACGTGTATCTACTGGCTCCAGGTCTGCAGCCTCCCCATATAGGCTGGAGGAGTACAGCACATTGCTGTGTTCATCCAAAGGAGGGCGCCCTGCCTTAGACACTCCTTTGTGCCTTACAGCCAGGTATTTCCCATCTGAAATCCCTCAGACCACTTCCCAGGGCAAGAGCAAGCAGAGGTGCCTCACCAAGTACACATGTGTTCTTGTGTACTGTCCCATGCTTTGAGAAGTACCACACACTGAAGCATTATTAGGCCTGTAAAAGTCAGAGTGTATTTATTTATTTATTTATTTGTGTTTGATGATACTATTTTGATTATTATTCATTGTAATTATATTTGTAATTTTTGTTATTATATTAGTAAATATAAACATACGTATAATATAAACAAAAACATTTACCAAAAGTCAGAGTATATTTATTTATTTGTTTATTATGACACTATTTTGATTGTTATTCATTGTAAATATGTTTGTAATTTGTTTTGTAATTATATTAGTAAGTATAAACACATTTGTTTTAAACAAAAACATTTACCTTACATTGAAAGAGATTTAATAAAACATGCATGAAATGTGTACATTTTGTGATTTCTTTTTAACAAATGTCATACGTTTGAACTGTATGAATAAGGCTAAACTTATACTATACCTCTCACTAGCAAAGCAGAGAAAAGCTACATGGTAATTGACATCATGTAAACTATATTTCCTCATGTATCAACAACACTGTTGACATAATGTAATTGTATATGTTCTTTAATTGACTGTGATCTGTTTTCCATGAAGTGGGAGGAGTAATATACACAGGTGTGCAATCATTAATAAAAAGGCCGCAGCTCTCTTGTGTGAGCGTGCAGGCTAAACGCCAGATAATGTCTGAGTTGTAAGTTAATCCTTCGTCATGTTACCAGTTACCTAGCTCTAATTGAGATGGCAGTGCCAACAGGTTATGGGCCCAGTAAAGAGTTTGGGAACCAATGGAACCGTTTATGTTTCGACGGAGATGAAAAGAATTATGAACTGTGGGAAACAAAGTTCCTGGCACATTTGCGTCTTCTGGGTTTGAAATCCACCATACTGGGTGAAGCCTCTGCCGTGAGGGCGCGGAGGTGGAAGACGACAGTAAAAATGAAGAGGCATATGCAGTTCTGATCCAATTATTAGACGATAAGAGTATGTCGCTTGTGATGAGAGAGGCTGCGGATGATGGCAAAAAAGGCGTTACAGATTTTGAGAGATCACTACGCTGGTAAGGGGAAGCCACGTGTGATAAGTTTGTATACGGAGTTGACATCTCTTCAGAAAGGTGTAAATGAAACCGTTACAGATTATATCATTCGCGCAGAGACTGCCATCACAGCATTGCGGAATGCGGGAGAGACTTTGAGCGATGATTTATTGACTGCCATGATTCTAAAGGGTTTGCCCGATACTTTCAAACCATTCCCTATTTTTATTACGCAGAGTGATGAAAAACTAACATTTGCCGACTTTAAAGTAAAACTGAGGAGCTATGAAAGCACAGAGAAGTTTGGCATTGCTGGTTCGGGAGAGGACAGCGTAATGAAAGTTAAAGGAAGGGACAATTGGAGTACGAGACTCACCTGTTACAACTGTGGCCAGAAAGGTCACAAAGCCGCGGAGTGCACGGTGGTTGCTGGGGAGCGCGGGGAACGGAGACAATGGTGTAGTTTCTGTAAAAACACCTCACATAAAGACGTGCACTGTCGTCGAAGAAAGTGGGATAAAGTGAAGCAAACGGTGGATGAAGAGGAGGATCACACATTTGCGTTTATGGTGGAGCAGGTGACTAAAGTCCCGATTGATGGAGTGGAAATGAAAGGCCTCATGGTGGATTCTGGAGCTACTAAACACATCGTACGGACATTGAGAAGTTCGTGGATTTCGACTTAAGTTTCAAGCCTCAGAGTCACATTCTGGAGCTGGCTGATGGAGAGCGGGCCAGTGGTATCGCGCTGAAGAAAGGTACCGCTAAATTGCGTTTGAGAAATAGGAATGGCCGCATTGTGGACATGATGTTGACGGAGGCACTTTATGTGCCATCATTTTCTCAAGACATCTTTTCCGTCAAAGCGGCAATTTCACATGGAGCGACAGTAATCTTCAAAGAGGGACAGAATCGACTCATTCACAAAAATGGTACAACTTTTGATATTCATATGTATGACAGACTGTTTTATTTGAGTACTGTTGCTAATGAGATTGATGAGTGTAACGCCTGCTATAATATTCAGACATGGCATGAAATACTGGGTCATTGTAATTATGATGATGTGTTAAAGTTGGAGAATGTTACAGATGGGATGAAAATGAGAGGTAAAATTGACAGATCCAATTTGAAATGTGAAGTGTGTGTAAAAGGCAAATTTGCTCAGAACAGAAATAGAGATCTAGATGAGAAAGCAAAAGAAGTATTTGCACTTGTTCATGCAGATCTGGCTGGTCCTATAGAACCAGCAGGGAAAGATGGGTTCAGATTTGCCTTAGCATTCACAGATGACTATTCAGGAGCTGTGTTTACCTATTTTTTGAAGAACAAAAGTGACACTGCCAAGGCTACTGAGAAATTCATTGCTGATGTTGCACCATATGGTAAAATCAAATGTATTAGATCAGATAATGGAACTGAGTTTACACCTTCTGTATTTCAATCATTGCTCAGCAAAAATGCTATTAGACATGAAACCTCAGCTCCTTATTCACCCCATCAAAATGGGACAGCTGAAAGAGCTTGGAGGACTTTGTTTGAAATGGCAAGATGTATGCTAATTGAGAGTAAATTACCGAAAGAATTGTGGACATATGCAGTACAGACCGCTGCTATAATTAGAAACAGATGTTATAATGGACGTCTGGGACAAACTCCATACTATCTGATAACTGGAAAAAAACCTGACCTATCCAAAATGAGAATGTTTGGGTTAGAGTGTTATGCATACAAGTATGACAAGAAAAAGTTGGATGAGCGATGTGAAAAGGGTATATTTGTTGGTTATGACAAAAATAGCCCTGCTTATCTTGTTTTCTATCCAGACACAGGGAGAGTGCTCAAGAGTAGACTGGTGAAGTTTGTCACAAAGAGTACAAATGAAAGGGATACTCAGACAATGGAGGATGTGGATGAATATTTGGAATACAGGAGGGAGGTTGAAACCTTAGTACCAAAACTAGATAGGCCTAAAGTAATTCCACAAGAAATGAAAGTTGAGGGTGAAGTCAGTACAAAGGGTGAAAAAGAGAGTGATCTAGGTACTAGATATCCAAAAAGAGAAAGAAGACCCCCCCAGTACTTTGCAGACTATGATTATGAGGTTAAAGATGATGCAGATCAGCCATTGACTATTGACTATTGCTATCGTGTTGCATGTGATGTTCCCCAGACACTGAAGGAAGCCTTAGGCTCTTTAAATTCAGAGCAGTGGGTTGAAGCTATGGAAGATGAGATGAACTCTCTGGAAGAGAATAATACTTTCACATTAACAACCTAACCAGAAGGTAAACGGGCAGTAGGGGGAAGATGGGTTTATGCTATAAAGGAAAATCCTGATAGGAGAGTATATAAAGCCAGGTATGTGGCAAAGGGTTATAGTCAAGTGGCAGGTATTGATTATAACGAGACATTTTCACCAACTGCTGATATAACTTCGGTACGTGTTTTAATGCAGCTTGCAGCAGAACATGATTTGATGTTGCATCAGATGGATGTTAAAACTGCATATCTGCATGCTCCTATAGATTGTGAAATTTATATGAAGCAACCTGAAGGATTTGAAGTTGAGTCAAAAACAGGAGAAGAATTGGTATGTAAGCTCAATAAATCACTGTATGGTCTGAAGCAATCAGGACGAAATTGGAACAAGATGCTGCATGATTTCTTAATTGAAAATGATTTTGTTCAAAATTCAGCAGATTATTGTGTTTACAGTAAACAAACTGACAAAGAAAAAATCATACTGATTATTTGGGTTGATGATCTCATCATTGCAGCGAGTAATGATCAAATACTCAGAGATGTGAAGGAAATGTTGGGAATTAAATTTAAAGTTAAAGATCTGGGAAAACTTCGACATTTCTTAGGCATTGACTTTACGCAAGAACATGGTAAAGTAAAAATGAATCAGGAAAGATACATTTTTAAAATTTTGGAGAGATTTGATATGACTCACTGCAAACCAAGGTCAACCCCATGTGAAATCAAAGTAAAATTTGACAATGATGGTGAACCTGTTGACCTAAAGCGGTATCGAGAAGTGATTGGCAGTTTAATCTATATGATGACAAGTACTCGCTCAGATTTGAGCTTCATTGTTAGTAAATTGTCACAATATCTAAAGGCACCAAAAGAACAACATTGGGTGGCTGCTAAACATGTGTTGAGGTATTTGAAGGGTACAGCAGACTTGGAATTATGTTATAAGAGAAGTGATGTAGATCTGAAACTTGTGGCTTATAGCGATGCAGACTGGGCAGCAGACTTGAATGACAGGCATAGTATTACTGGCTACTGTTTCAGTTTGTCCAAGAATGGGCCTGTTATTTCTTGGAAATCTAAGAAACAACAAACTGTTGCTTTATCCTCATGTGAAGCCGAATATATGGCTTTATCAGCTACTGCACAAAAAAGTTTGTATCTGGGAGGAGTAATATACACAGGTGTGCAATCATTAATAAAAAGGCCGCTGCTCTCTTGTGCGAGCGTGCAGGCTAAACGCCAGATAATGTCTGAGTTGTAAGTTAATCCTTCGTCATGTTACCGGTTACCTAGCTCTAATTGAGATGGCAGCGCCA
This sequence comes from Megalobrama amblycephala, assembly GCF_018812025.1. Classification (NCBI taxonomy): domain Eukaryota; kingdom Metazoa; phylum Chordata; class Actinopteri; order Cypriniformes; family Xenocyprididae; genus Megalobrama; species Megalobrama amblycephala. The sequence continues at coordinate 26,518,567 of NC_063057.1, read as the reverse complement.
ACAAACACATTTGAACAAGCTAATTGTAAGTGAGCTGTGACCATATATATGTTGTTGTTGATACAGAAGGAAATATATAGTAGTCAACATTTGAAGTGGATTAAACCCTCAAAGATGAAACATTCTTCATAGGACAACTTTGATGAACTTTTTGGATCCACTTCAAATGTTGACTACTGTAGTTTACATAATGTCAAATACCATGTAGCTTTTCTCTGCTTTGCTAGTGAGAGATATAAAACTGCCACAGAGCTCTGAGACTTGGGATCCACGTGCAGCTTTTATTAAAAGGATAGTTCACCCAAAAATGAAAATTTGATGTTTATCTGCTTACCCCCAGCACATCCAAGATGTAGGTGTCTTTGTTTCTTCAGTAGAACACAAATTATGATTTTTAACTGCAACCGCTGCCGTCTGTCAGTGGTATAATGCAAGTCAGCCGGAACTTGGACTATAAGAGTAAATAAAACACGACAGACAAATCCAAATTAAACCCTGCGGCTCGTGACGACACATTGATGTCTTAAGACACGAAACGATCGGTTTGTGTGAGAAACCGAACAGTATTTATATCATTTTTTACCTCTAATAAACCACTATGTCCAACTGCGTTCAGCACTCATTTAGTGAGGTCTGATCGCGCTCTGACAACGACAAATGAATCAGTGTGATTTTATGTGATTTCAGCAGTTTGACACACGATCTGAATCATAATTCGATACACTGATTCATTGTGCTCCGAAGCTTCCTGAAGCAGTGTTTTGAAATCGGCCATCACTATATAAGTAGTTATTTTGTTTTTTTTTGGCGCACCAAAAATATTCTCGGCGTTTTATAATATTAATATTGAACCACTGTACTCACATGAACCGTTTTAAATATGTTTTTAGTACCTTTATGGATCTTGAGAGAGGAAATGTCATTGCTCCCTATGCAGGCCTCACGGAGCCATCGGATTTCAACTAAAATATCTTAATTTGTGTTCTGAAGATTAATGAAGGTCTTACGGGTGTGGAACGGCATGAGGGTGAGTAATAAATGACAGAATTTTTCATTTCAACCCTTTAATCACCTCAGGTGTGAATCACAGCATTATTCATGAACATTCATGCCTCTTCGCATATGGCCTTTCTAAACAAAAACTGTCTTAGAATTTTAAAATCAATACATTGTTTTATGTGTCCCAGTAGGCAGGATAATTTCCACATCATTTTGAAGCAAAAACTCTAGACTAAAATATACAATTCCCAAAAGTCTTGTGAAAAAAATGTTTAGTATATGTTTTGAGGCCTTATTTCAGTGACTTTTTTTTTTTTTTCCAAAAACCACACATATACGTAACTCTCTCAAAACACAAACATGTACATACTTGTTGCTCACATATTATTGTAGCCGAGATTCTGCTGAATACACTGTAATGAGACTTTTGTCATTAATATGTTTATAAGCAACTGAAAAAAAAGCAAAAAATCCAAAGCATGTCAAAACTACTCCAGGACCACAAATCAGCCTCAGACCCCAGAGGGTTACCTATAGTGAAATGATAAACTGTAATAAATACTGTAGTATAATATACCCTATAGTTGTAGAAAACTTAGTACAGTATTGAGTAAAGCAATTTGTTTATTCCTATAGTTGTTATATTACCACAGCAACTATGGAATTAACATTACAAATTAATTCAAGTACTTTACTATAATATGGTTCAAAAACACTGTAGTATTTACTATAAATTGCTATAGTATTTTTTCATGTGGGTTGGTACATCTTTATAAAATTAAAGGTTAAAACGAATTGATTTGTAAGCTACTTACATATAAATTACAGATAAGGAAGTTTTTATAATAACGTTATAATACATTTTTAATGACAATTATGTTTCTACTCGTTTTTTTATGTAACATCAGGTCTAAACATTTAAATGGTGGCTGTCATAAAATGGATTTATACAATATATATTTAAATACATGTTAAGTACAAATACAATGAATATGCAATATCCTAAAGTGCAAAATGCTCCTCTCCAAGTTCATTTTTCTAGCTGACTAATGAGTTTTTGGATACTGAATGGCTTTTTCTGAAGTAAATGTGATGGTAAATGTGACATTTTTACAAGCTGTTTTATTGACGTGTTTTCACAGTTTAAACACAGATTAATCGCTTACATGTGACATGATACGATTTCGGTAAGTTGTACTGTATCTTTCAACACACCTGAGGATGTTCATTCATGTTTTTTTGTGTTGTAACTAGTAAAGCGAAGAGATAATCGGTTTATGTGTGCTCTACTCGAACTGAAGCGCTATAACGATCTGTCACGCCACAGAGCGCCAAGAAAGAGAGACAGCTCGAGAAACTTCTATGGTCTCACTCCAGTCTATGGAAGTAGCCCATTTTCGATTCTTGTGAAGTTTATTGTGCTTTTCACTCCGATCTCCCCCAAGTTAGTAGGACTCGGTTGCAGATGGATCTCAACCAAGTGTTGCCAGATTGGAAATGTCAAATTATTGTACCAGAAGCTCAAAATGATCGTATTTGGAACAAAATTATTGTACACTTCTTTTTAGTGTAGGTAAATTAACTAAATAAATAAATTATTTATTTTTACAACGGAAAGAATCAATACTGAACTAACATAAGCTGGACAATCACACTATTTTAGCTGCTGTACAGCCAAAATTATGTTCCCTTTATCTCTGTAAAGCTATACTTTGACACAATCTGCATTGTAAAAAGAGCTGTATAAATAAAGGTGACATGACGAGTCAAACGTACAGAATACAGCTATTTATCTATAGACCAACAACTTTTTGACATGAACTGCAAATTACCACAATACATAAATAATTAGGCGTATGATTGGCCGAGAAGACGTAACAGAGATGAGATGGAAGACATTCACGTTCTCCTTACAATCATGACGTAGAGGATCCACACAGCTAGATCAATGAGCCGATTTATAACGACCATCATTTGAAGTGTCACAAAATACTGAAATTAGCGTACATCATGGGATTTTTTTTCATTATTGATCGTACATCGTACAGAGGTCAAAATTAATTCAATTCAATTCAATTCACATTTATTTGTATAGCGCTTTTCACGATACATATCATTTCAAAGCAGCTTTACAGAGAATGCATGTCAACATTACAAATTAAAAAATGCAGTTAGCAAATAATGTAATAATTTAGGCAATTAATTTACAATCACTGTTAGCAGTTCAACTGAACGTAGAAGCAATGAGCTCCTGAAAAATGAATTACATTAACAATAATTAGGATATAGAATTTTGGGAATGTGCATGTTGATCCAGATGATTGCATCTTCTGAAGTCCTCGCAGGAGTTGGCGCCGTCTCTTCATAGGTGTTGGTCATCTGAGGTCTTCTTAAGAGGCTGGATCCAAACTGAAGCTGAAGTCCTCTCTAGTCACCTCGGGACGGGCAAAAGCAAATGGAGAATAAAAAGAGATGGCTAAAGAGATGTGTCTTTAATCTAGATTTAAAAATTATCGTACAAATACGATAATTATCGTACGTCTGGCAACACTGTTGCAACCACACTTTTTTCCAAGATTGTGTCCGTTTTATTTATTTTTTATCCGTTTTATAATTTTCCATTATTGTATCCGTAAGTTTCCTTATTATCATTCTTCCACTCTTGAACTTTATGGCAGACCATAGAACCGTATGATAAAAAGTTGTGAATTAATTTTTAAGTTGTTGATTAGTGTAACACAGCCCACCTCAAACACCCTTGTAATTCGCTTTGAACTTTATGAATGATTAGTTTAGTTTTAAGTGGTGTGTGTAAAGGAACTGAAAGCAAGCAGAGTATGTGTTTTTCTAAAGCACATAGTGCTATCTGCTGTTAAAAACTAAGCTCAGAATCGATTCGAGAAAGAATCTCGATACATCGGAAAATATCAGAATTGCATCAGATTCTTTGTATCGCGAATGAAGAGTTGATGTTTGGTCCCAGCTCAGGCTGCGTTCAATTCTAAATGTTTATGCCCCTCACTCGCTAACTTCCCTCCGTCTTGTGGACTCGGATGTGCGTCATTGCTTATGTTGCACAAGTGCACACTACTGGTGGAATTCGTGCATAAGGTTTAAATGAAACACACTAAGCCCTTGATCACTTGGAATTTACTATGGAGCCGATTTATTATTTAAACCCTTTTTTTTTTTTTTTTTTTACTTATGAATTTGTATTATATAACATTCTATATGCTCATAAGTTGTTGGAGAAAATATATAAAATCCTATGGTATATGAGCTGTTGGAGAAAAATAACATTACACAAGTGAATCAATATATCAATATATCAGTATAAAATTTGACTGTGAATATAAGGTAGCTACAATAATTATGTGCTTGAATCTCAACATAATTAATATATTATACGCTATTATGTGATTAATTCTTAAAGTCCCCCTTAAAACTCATCTTTGATCACCAAAATAACATATTTAAACATTTTTTCCAGTAAAAGAAATTCTCTTCATGCCTTAAAATAACTTGAATGTAACTCTACACCCTTGCCTCATTTAATATACCCGGATTAATGAATATGCAAATTAGACATGCGCATAAATACATGCACATAAACTATGATGGAAACACTTTCACCAAATAAATTCCTTGATGTGCATCAAAAAAGATGTGACTTTGCAATGGGATGGCATAACTGGACCAACCAGCGGACAGATCTCATTGCACAGCATCCGAAATGCTGTTTTGGTCATTCTGAAATGGCTGAGAAACACAAACACCATAGATAACATGACAGAGTTTATTGCATTTAGTCTGCGCGCTCTGGCGCAAGTGATTTATTATATATGAAAATGATAAAAAGTAGCTTCCATTTGCAGTAACTTCCATTTTTCTTAGTGATATTTAGCACCAGTTTATCAGTTTATTTTCTCCACATTTCATTTAGATATGTGATGCAAAAGTGAGAGTGGGCGAAACTATCATTTGCAAGTGAAAACCAGCGTTTGATACTCGTAGCAGCAAATTCAAATGGTTGTAGTTATGGACTTGTGTTTGTGCTAGAAAAATATCCAAGTAAATATTTATTTGTGAGAAAATATTCTACAAGTGTCGTTGGATGAAATCACATACTAATTTGCGAATATGCAAAATTTGTCCATGATTTTCTCTGAAGCAATGTTAGCAAAAATGTGAGTATGAGTTTCTTAATTTGTCTTTCATATAATAGGATTTGTGCATCTGCAATGAAGAATTTGAGAAGGTTTAACTGGTGTGTTTGTGGGAGAGAAAAAAAAAATCTAAAAGTTTGCAAATCTTAAAACAGTTTTTTCTGTGACTTCACACGTACTGTATCTGATACACGTGTGGATAATATCTACTACAAACGACAAATTCCACTGTCACAGGCACTCAGGTGTTTTGCTCCATGAATACCTTAATACATTATTACCTTTAAGCCTCGTCACACTGTTTTACAGAAACACATGGTTTGCACACGGAAGTAGGAAGCAGGAAACAGTTTCAGTTCAGAGTAAGAGAAACTGAAGTGTAGTTGAGCTGTTGTGTGTTTGTGTCTCTGTATTCATGCAGTAAAATGGCAGAAGCCAGAATTTCTCAGGATCAGTTACTGTGTCCAGTGTGTCTGGATCTCCTGAAGGATCCAGTGGCCATTCCCTGTGGACACAGTTACTGTAAGAGCTGTATTACAGGCTGCTGGGATCAGGAGGATCAGATGAGAGTCTACAGCTGCCCTCAGTGCAGACAGACCTTCAGTTCAAGACCTGCTTTAGCTAAAAACACCATTCTGGCTGAAGTGGTGGAGAAACTGAAGAAGACTAAACTTCCTGCTGACTGTTACGCTGGAGCTGGAGATGTGCAGTGTGACGTCTGTACTGGAAGAAAACACAAAGCTGTCAAGTCCTGTCTGGTGTGTCTGGAGTCTTACTGTCAGAATCACCTTGAACAACATGAGAGTTTGTTAAAAAGAAAGAGACACAATCTGACTGAAGCCACTGGACGACTGCAGGAGATGATCTGCCAGAAACACAACAAGCTCCTTGAGGTTTTCTGCCGCACTGATCAGAAGTGTATATGTGTGCTGTGTATGGATGAACATAAAAACCACGACACTGTATCAGCTGCAGCACAGAGGACAGAGAGACAGGTATGAACTTAAAGAGGTCCCTTTATGCTCATTTAGGTTCACACAGAATGTGCTTTTGCTGTTAAAAACACAAGACGCAGGTCAGTGGAATGAAAAAAAAAACAGCAGGTCTAGAGATGCTTTTTTTCTTCTCGAGATGCTGCAAAAAAGAGTGCTACTGTTAACCTTCTGGAGTCTGAGGTTGATTTGGGGCCCTGGAGAAGTTTTGACATTTGTGCTTTTTTTAGTTGTTTATAAACATATTACTGGAAAAAGTGTCATTACACTGTATTCAGCACAAACTAGGCTACAATAATATGTGAGAAACATGTATGTACATGTATGTATTTTTGAAGGAATAATGTTTATGCGTGGTTATTGAAAAAACAAAAAACTTAAGTCACTTAGATAAGGCCAAAAAATATATTAAATCTGTGTTCTCAAGACTTCTGGGTATTGGAGGTTGTAGATTAGAGTTTTTGCTTCAAATGATGTAAAAATTATCCCGCCTACTCGTTCATATAAAACAATAGAGAGATTTAAATTTTGTAAGACACTTTTTGTCAAGAAACACAGTATGCGTGGCGGCGTGAATCATCATGAATAATCCTGTGATTCACACTTGAGAAGACAAAAGATCCACATAATGAGCTGTAATGACTTACATAATAATGAGCTCTTTCAGTCAGGTAGGCTGTGAAAAAACCCTCTGTGATCATGTCTCAAGCTCATCATGGTGTATATCAAACATACAGAAAAAACAGCAATACTGTGAAATATTATTACAATTTAAAATAATGGTATTCTATTGTATACTTTAAAATGTAATGTATTTCTGTGATGCAAAGTGTCTGAACAATTATGTTACCTCTATGGCATGTCATATAGGCTTTTAGCTTAAAAGCATGCACAGTTGGAGAAATATTGATAGATTCTCATATGTTTATGTCAATTTTCTATACAGAGGAGTAATATTTATTCAATATTTATTGTCATTACTATGAGCACTGGATACTGTGTTTTCAATTCATACTTGCAGCCGGAGGGCGCTCTGTGCACCTTTAGTCCACAAATGCCTCCTAAAGAAGAACAGGCCATGTGACAATCCAGGAACTAACAGAGGCTTCCAGAGATCGCTAACTATGGCTATGCAAAACACTTTGAAGACAATAAATACACGATTGAGAGGATGTATACATGTATTGCATCTAAATAGCGCTTGCTCCGTGGGCGTGGCCGCATTAGCGGATAATATGACGTGTCTCTTTTCATACAGATTACATAAACAGAGAATTTGTTTTCGATTTGACTTACACAACTTAAAACCTGACATTTCAACGTTTCTTTAGACATAAGTCTAATTTTTTGTGATTAGTATTCACTAAGTTACAGTTCCTTTTCTGAGATCTATCAGATTGGACTTCGTTCAGAGGGAGACGAGAGATCATGCATCATGTTAGTTTTCTTTATTTTGCAAAACGCACATTTTGTTTTTACTCTAAGTGTACACAAATAAAAGAAGATATTCTATAGTTTCAATTGATATATTACTTATGTCTCTATGACAAAAAATTACAGAGTATTTTAAGTCTGTTTTGCTGCAATGTGAAAAAAATCCTGTGAAACGCGCCAGTGCGTTTCCTGACTCCAGAGAGTTAAAGACGCCAAAAGAAGCGCAGTGAATGGCCCCTTACAGGTTCATAATTTGTTTATGAGGTTTACTAGGTTTACATTTTCATCATTTAATGTTCAAAAATCATATTTTTCTTATTATTTACATTATTGCAGCGTCTGCTTTTACCCTCTGCCTGAACACTGTTTTAGCTTCAGTTTCTTTAAAATTTCTGAATATCACAGTCTTCTCTGATTGGTCAGCTGGCCCCAGTCTGTTGTGATTGGTCAACCACTTAGAGTGTGTGTCTGAAATGTAACGCACTTTACCATAAATGGTGATGGGGAGGTGGAGGGATGCCAGGACAGTGTAATGACTACTGCTTATGATTAGGCTCCTCCCGAACCTACGTTTGTAACTTAATTTATAACATTTGTCCTGCATCGAACTTCACGGTTCAGAAAGCAGTTTTTATAATAATGGTTAGAACACAACAAAAGACTGATGTTGTATACTGCTGAGGAAGTGTTAAAAGTACATTTTAACCAACAAATTAGTCTGTACGGAGCCCCGCACATAGTAGGCTAAAATAGTAGGCTAAATCGTGTGCGCAATTTACTATTTTGTTCCCTAGATTTATAAATCATGCACATGTTACGTTTTTAAGAAGGATGCGATGTCCGTTCTTGGGGCAACACATTTATTTCTGTTTAGAAACATGAAAAAGACAAGGAGCACTTTCCATTGCGTGTGCACGACACTCATCACGTACTGAATACTATTTCTATTCTATTAGTGTCAGGTACCTTAACAGAGTATCATTAACAATAATATGTCTGATCATACAAATGTCTACACAGATACATGGCAATGGACAAATTAATCTTTATACCACACTCAATTCTCAAGAAATACCTGCTCTAAATCCTTAAAAATTGTGACTAAATAGATCGGAAGGTGTTCGGTGCTCACTCTCACAAAGTATTAAGGAAAAGTTTGTTGAATAACATCACTGAAGTATCACAAACTTCTTTAAAATGAATACAAGCGGGTAATGCATAAACTCAAACATAACTATGAAAATAACTTTTTAGCATTTATCTCCATTACTTCAGCATTAATAACCGTTTGAAGCGGTATAATACTCTTTTTAGTCACTGTCTTTAATCTTCTATGAAATATGCTAATGAACTGACTATCTCATGAACTAGATTTTAACCAAACAGCAGTTTTCAATAACAATCTCAAAAAATGATTAATAAAAGTATTTTACCACTGAATCTTACTGGAATTCTTTTTAACAGTACATTCTGAATGTGCTTTTAAATGTAATAGCTGATGACAGAGTGACACTAAATGAGGTTTAAGGTTTAAATGAGGTAAAAACAGTGTCTCTTGGACATGATGAAGCTACTGACTGACTCAACCAAGACTTGCCCCCTTTATTTTGCATATGCCTTGGGCAGGAATTAATTAAATGAGGAATATTGTGATGTGTATGTTCCCATAAAAAAACTCAAGACTACAATGGAGGCATTTCAGGGAGTTCAGAAACGGTGACACTGGGTGCTTCTCAATATCCCTCCTCGTTTCCTCGCTCCTCCGTCCTCCATCCTATGACCTGGAAACCTATCGAGCTCAGCCATCTTGAAGGACATCTCAACTCTCTAATTGCACTGCGAGGAGGCGAGGATCGAGGAGTGAGGAAGCATCCCGAGGAGTCATGAGCAAGGATACACAGGTGTATCATCTGCGGAAGTCTTTCTCATCGAGAAACCTGACGCACACATAAATTCTCCTCCCCCTTCATATCTGTCACAATAATTTAAATGTATGCTTTAATGTATGCAGTTTAAATAAACTTTACATCTCACATATTTCAACGGGGCATCTTGCTTTATTAATATTTATAATATTTTTTTAAATAACCAAACTTTAACAACATATGGGTAGATCCCTCGAGTGCAACTGATGATGCTTTGAAGTGACGCTAAAGAGTGCGAGGATATATCATTTCACTTGATTCAATTCCTCCATTCCTCGCATCTTTTCCTTGTTTCCTTCCCTCGCATCCTGAAGGGGTGGAGCTAAGACGCGAGGAAAGGAAACGAGGATGCACAAATAAGAATTGAGAAGCACCCACTCCCCAATAGGGATTGGTACTCACGTCACCGCTGACATTGTGATTTTTGGATCATACGTCTCTTAAGGTGTGGTTATGCGTACATCAGATGACCCCACTTCCCCCCTCTCCTAGTTCAGGGCTCCAGGCAAGGTCTTTTACCTTCTCAGTATGAGAATACTCACAACAGGGGATTTTTATTCATTTAGAAGTAATATAAAGTGGTCAGCTGATTTATCTGAAAGATTGGTGAGATTGCTGTGTGTCTAGAAAAACCAGAGGCTAAGAAAATTATAATGTGTATCTGTTATAGTCTCACCTTCACGGGCTGGAGAATGTATCTGTTATTGTCTCACTGGATGAAGCGGAGACTCAGAACTTGGTATATCTGTTAATGTCTCACTCCTTACAGAGTTGAGACCCAGAACTTGTATACAGTATCAGTTATGTCTCACCCGATGGGAGAGATGTTAATGTCTATCCCCTTACAGGACAGACTCAGAAAAAGGAGTGTCTGTAGAATGACTGGTTGTACCAAGTCTGTTGTGTTGGTCAGCATAAGCAGAACGTGTCAGGAAAGTCTCATTACACTTTGCGGAAACACCTGTGTCCGCCCCAGGTTTAATTCATCCTGTGAGAAATCCTCGGTTACCTTCAAGTAGAAGGTCTGGTTTGCCGGGCAGGTCAAATTTCCATGGGTGAAGGATTCATTTAGCTGATGATGCTCCATTGCGTGCAGGACACCTGAACAACCTCTGAGTGACCATTCAATACTTGAACACTGATGAACTTGGTGTTATTGTAAGATGAGGAAAAGGGTTGTTGGAAAAACATAATAACACAAAATAACACATGATGAACATGTCAAAAGTGTGAGTGGTAAAGAAGGTCTCCCTTTCAGAGTCCTATCTTTAGTGAGCAGGTCTCATTTAATCACCAGATTCTTCACTATGATAGTGGAATTTAGACTTGGTCTGGATGCGTTAAAGGCAAGTAGCAAAGAGTCTAAATAACTAGTATATTTACCAGTGGTATAAATAATTAAATATATCACATACTTAAACATAGAAATACACAATTTCATAATTACAATTATAAAACTGTCTGTAATAGTTGTTTTAACTGCACATCCTTAAAGTAACACTATCTCTAGTCAGAGGTCACGACCACTACTACAGATAAGCTGACCAATATTACTTCTCTTACAGTAGCTTTGGTTTGGTCATTGAGTGGGGTGTGTTTGAATATGCGTGTGCATGTGCGTGTACAAGAGTTCAAGTGTTTGTGTGTGTGTGAGAGAGAGAGAGTAGGGGGCATCACTGTTCGACCTGACACCTAGATGAACACTTTACAGTTGGTTGTGTGACTGTAAATCATTTTCTTTAAACGCTATTGAAGGTAGAAACGTGAATACCAATGTTGTAACTTTAGAGACGGTCCCTTAATTTGTGAATATCAAACGTTCAATGTCAAAGTAACCAGGGGAAAGTAACCGTAAAGACACTGAATTAAACATAAATGCAGCTTTTGTGTCTTTATCAGCTTTTCTGCATTTATACTGTCTCAGATAATCATCGCACATTCACTTACCGCTTGCTCCATTTCTGTAAATCCGTTTTTATGAATGAACGATGACTTACTAGCCATTGCTCTGGTCTTCGTAAACAGCTGCTAGTGGCACCTGCTGGTGAAGAAGACTAACAGCAGATGGAAATCATGCATTGGTACTCTACTGCTTTTCCTGCAGTTCCTGGATGTGAAATGTTGAATTTTCTGCCGAATTTGAACCACTGAATTTGTGGAAGCAAATTTGTAAAGCGAAATAAAAAAAAAAATTGGCAGTCGAATATTATAGGTTGTATTTTTAAACAGAATGAATATTTTGGAAGTAAAATCTGAAAGGTGAATATAAATGATTGATTTTTTAATAATGAAAATGTGTGTGAAATGTTTTGAATTGAAATATTCACAGTTTAAATATACGACCATGTTGAATTTCAGCCCATAAAAATGCAAGCCTTATAAATACAGTGCATCAAAATGCAAGCACAGCTAATGTAATGCATATTATTTTTCAATTAGTGCAATTCAACAAGCTTTTTATTTCAAAAACATTTGGCATTAATTTACTTCCATACATGTATAGTGTTGTATGATAACTGTTCACATTAAACCATATCGATTTTTGGGGGGTAAAAAAAGGCACTGCAAAAAATGCTGTTGTTACTTAGAGTTTTTGTCTTGTTTCTAGTCAAAATATCTTAAAGTTCTTAAATCAAGAAGCATTTTCTTGACAAGTAAAAATTATTTTCTTGTTTTCAGGAAAAATAAATCAAAATTAAGTGAGTTTTTTTCTTAAAACAAGCAAAATAATCTGCCAGTGGGGTAATCAAAATAATCTTATATCAAATCAAAAATAAACTATATAATCTTGTTTTCAGTTTGGATTAAGATTATTTTGCTTATTTTAAGGAAAAACTCACTTAATTTTGACTTATTTTTCCTGAAAACAAGAAAATAATTTTACTTGTCAAGAAAATGCTTCTTGATTTAAGAACTTTAAGATATTTTAAGTAAGAACAACATTTGTGAAATGTAGATTAAGGCAATGCTGAGGTGTCATCGAGTGTGATTGCATCTTGGATGAGGATGCTAATTTTGCAAGGGAGAGTTCAAATGTTCATTTCCTTTTCTCAGAGAGAAGTCCTCTCTTGGTCCAGACAGTCTGGCACCAGTCTTACAATTGTATGAGCTGTCCAAGCATTGTGAATTCGGAGCACAGAAAGACAAACACATTCACGACAGACTTGTTATAGTAGGGAAGTATGCGGGTCCAGACTCAGCTGAGATGATGAAAGAGAACCTTCTCTGATGTTGGAGATTGTCCTATTCTGGCATGAGAATCATTTTTTCCTATAATATTTCAGCAGTCATGTTATGTTTTGTTTCTATCAGCTGTTTAGATTCAGAACTAGCAATGCCATAACAGTGAATGAATCACTATTGACCTGATCGGTCAAATTGGTATAGAAATTGTTCATGATTCGGTTTCTCACACCAAAATAGTAATTGGATATTTTATAAGACAGAAAACAAAAAGAGCGCTGGATGAGGGTGATATTTTCCTAGGAAACAAATGTCTTCTAGTGTTTGTCAATGATAAAGCAGCTGTGTGCAGCTTCCTTAAACTCATCCCATGATGATTTCATCATTTAATGTCATTCTAATAACCATATCCTCAAACCTTGTGACACAATATTGTTATATTTTTTATACATTTATTTGATTTAACTCCACAACACACATGATTAGCTTTATTAATGCTTTTATTGATTAGAGGAGTGTTTCAGAGAAGGTATTGAGAAGAGAGTAAAGCTTAGAAAAGATTCACATGAAGTTTAATTTTAGAATATCATTTTTTGTAAAGATCACAAAGTGTAAAATCAATGTGACTGTGGAGCAGGATGCCTGCATATGATCTCAAGCATCTGTAACACAAATATAGCCTAATTGGCCTGCACAGGTCCAGTCGTTCCAGCAACGGTTAGCTGTAGGGTGGAAAAATGAAATAATTTATTCTGAACATTATAGGCACTTTGTGAAATCCAAATGAGCCATTACATGTTACTGTATGATATGAAATTATAATATTGTAAATTATAATGTGACGTATTTAAAAACCAAACTGCATTCTTACAGGACAAGCTGATCTCCAGACAGTTCTCGTTACCAGAACCATTAGGTTCTCCAGCGCACCAGTTGGTAAAGTCATACACAGTTCCATCAGTCCACAACCACTGCCCATCCTAAAGAGCAAATACATGATTATAAGAGTGCACTACTGTACTCAGACTTCAGTACGGTGCTAATTCATTTCAGCTTTAACCCATCTTCATTAGCACATTTAGAGCAGAAATTCCAGTCTACTAATTCTCGATTAACAGTAGTAGACATGTAGACACAACATTATTTATAGTTAACAGAATGTGTTAAAGGGACCATAAAAAACAACAACAAGTGAAACTGAAATTACAGTCTACAAACAAATAGGTCTCTTTAGTACTGTAAGGAACCCCGCATCGGGCCAAAAATGGACTCCGACGCCCCCGGGCGAAGGTTAACGTGTGTATGCCTTTTCAGCGTCTCTATTAAAGTTCACTTAATTTCACTCGTTTAATCTGACTCCAATTTCAAATGATTCCACTTAGGTTGTGTTTCCAATTAGAAATTAATCATTAGTTATGCATTAATTTAGATATTTGATGATTCTGGATATCCCATATTTCAATTGTTCAGTCATTAGGGACCCGATGCCGCACAGAGATACTCGCCCCGGGATTTCGCGGTAAACTCACGGACATAAACTCGCCAGTCTGATCTTCGTCAGAGGGTGTAATAAGTTGGCTAATACCTTTAGTCGGTTGCCTACTGCTCACTCGAACAAAAGTGTATTTTAATTTAGCCACTTCCATACAACTTGCTAAATCAGCGGTAAACAGAAATCAAAAGGTCTTCAGATGAAGTGCCTACTGCTCCTTCATTCATGCGCCTTCAGTTTGTTCTACCCTGGACACAGATTACGGTAGCATTAGCCTCCCATAATTTAGTGGTAATAATGATATCAGGAGAATCCAGAGTAAATCAATTATAACATTTTATTTGTCAGGTAAAAGTGTATCGTGTCAATTACACAAATAACCAATTAAAGCCAATTCAGAAATGATAAATGCATAACATCGATTACTCAAAGAAATGCATATACACACATCTCTGTGGGGGCCTCTGGCTACAGATGATCCCCCCCTTACTGCTTTGCTTTTTACCTTTTTACCAGGACCAGAACAAAAGGATTGTAAATGTTTATTACACCAACACCTGTTTTGGGGGAGAGGAGAAGAGACACCACCCAAAAAGAGGACAGAATTTTCCTTAGTTTTCAATCTTCTTCATAATACCAGTGACTGCTGTGAAACTGAGACCATTTTACCAATCGCACTGAGACATTTAAAATGCAAGGCGTTGTCCTATGCTATTCTTTTAAGATCTTCTCTCCAGATAAGCTTTATTGCTTTATTGCAGGATGCTTGATCTCAGTTTTCGTTTAGCAGGAAAATCAAGCCTTACAGTACACACAGTTTAACTTACTTGTTCACCATCATGAGCACCAATCCAAGCACGTGTGGAAGAAGAAGGCAACAGACCCAGCAGAAACTCATTTTCCGGTTTATTGTGCACAGATGCGAGATTTGCACCAAGACCTTGGCAGTTTCTCTAAAGAGACAGATTTTTTATTGTCAGTATTGCGATTATTTGCTCAGTATCAGTTTCCTGTATTATTTATTTGCAGAAAAGAAAGGTTTACTTTAAAAATAATAAAAATCACCATTCCCAGTCTTTAACTACTATGTATTAATATTTAAATTAATCAATTGATTCAGTGCACTTATTGTTTAGATACATGTACTTGCATTTAAAAAAATACCTGCATGTAATTACATCTGTAATTAGTTTCTGTAATTAGATCAGTGATTACACTGTTGACCTTTCCTTACACCTTAACCCACCCTTAAACCTACTCATACCACCATAACTGTCCCTAACCTTACCTGTATCCACCTCAATAGCAGCACAAGTGATTTGCAATACAACATCAACACAAGTACATTGTACCTTATTGATTTATCTAGATGTAGTGAAAGACACCTAATGTAAAGTTTGACCAAATCACCTTGTTGTAACTTAACACATTACCTCTGCTGTGATCCAGTTAACTGACGGAGAGAAGTACTTGTAGCACCGGAGTCCAAAACTTGACCATCCAGTGGGGCATTTTATGACTAAATCAACTGCATCCAGTACATAAATGTTAGAGCATTCATAATATTCACAGCAAAGTATGTTTTTATTTTTTCATTATTATTTTATGTAGTTTATTTTATGTTTGTGTGATTTTGTGCCTAAATATGGTTACTTTAACACTGTAAATCCCTCATTAATCATGTAAATATTAGTAAATGGAATAGAAATGTTTTTTACAATTAAATGTTTTGGTTACCTTCTGCATTCCCCATGGAGAAGATGATGAAAAGAAGCATTAGACTTCTCAGCACTGCCATGATGAACCTGAAATGAACCTGAAAATGAATAAGCAGGAAAAGTTAAATGTCTGCACTCATATGTGGATTTTCAATGTATTTTAAAGACAAAGATAATTTAGAAATGTTATTCAGTAGGTTTTTGTTCCCAAAACTCACCTTGGTTTGGTTGTCGCCTGTAGAATCTCAGAGGAAGAGTTTGTGAAGTTCCAGAAACAGCTCTGCTTTTATACTTTACTTAACGTCAAGTGTGTGTGAGCTTATAGTCACGATGTTATGCGATTGTTTGATATGTAGAATTTATGTACACTGGAAATAAAATCCAAATATTGGAGAACGGTGTAAAATTAGCCTGTAAAATAAATGTTAGTTCAGCCAAATATATTTCTAAGTATTTTGAATATTTGTTAAGTGTTAAGGTAAATAAAGGACATATTCCCCATTAAATATTTGAAATAGCATAAATTATGAATTACAGTCATTTCCTTCTGTATAAACTTTAAGAAAAATCTAAAACATTTTGAACAGTGCCTGTTTATAAATTCCTAATGTGTATTTCTAATTCATTCTAATATCTGATCTAGGAAAAAATGAAAAGTCTGTCATCATTTACTCACCCTCATTCGTTCCACATATGACTTTCGTCTGTTGAATATAAAAGAAGATATTTTGAGAAAGGCATACTGTTTCCTGAAGAATTAAGTTTTTCTGCTTGCAAATTCCGGCATGTAAATAAATAGCAAATCCGCCGTGGGCCGAACGCAACTGGCTTTTAAAGGGAAAGGGAGATGAGACTCTGATTGGTTTATTGCACTTTTCACCCAAAACACATCCATTACTCATTAAGAGAATAGGGACAACCCTTTTAGACCATGCACCGGGTGCGCTACCATTGTTAAACTAGCAAAAGTGGATTCGGACACGCCCTAAGTGTACTTGCACCGTGCGCTTTAGACGATGTGCTTAGATTGTTAAAATAGGGCCCTTCATGCTATTCTGCATTGGTCATCAAGTAATTTCTTCTTCACAGAGCTTAAAAGTCACGGCACGATTAATTACTCTTTTCATCACTATACCACCACAGCAAAAACTGTGGCTGCGTCCGAAACCGCCTACTTCTCTACTATTTAGTAGGGGAAAAGCAGTAGGCGAGCGAATAAGTATGTCAGAAGCAAAAAGAGTAGGCGAAAATTACCTGGGTGACGTACTAATTCTCGCGAGATTCGGCCGTGCGCCTACTTAAAGTGCATCCGAAACCGCCTACTTACCTACTCTATAATAGGGGGGAATCAGTAGGTGAGTGAATAAGTATGTCAGAGACCTCAGTAATCATAAATGAGTAGTCGAGAAGTTCCCGGATGGCCTACTGCTTCCGCCCAGATTCTGAAGTGTTCCTCGATGGATACTTTTCTATCCCAGGAGGCCACGGGAGAGGATACGTCATAATCGAACACGGAGAAAAGCGACGCGGATGCTGTCAAATGTGAGCATTGAAAACCAAAAACACGGTTCTTGTGTTAAAGTCACATTTGTTGAACTACTGTAGAGTAAACTGCTGAATGTGTAAAGATGCCAGACACTATAGTTGTGATTTTACTGTAAAAACATGTTTTATTTTGTATAGATAACAGGGAGCTCTAGTAAACACACATAACTTAATTATCCGAAGAGGATACATCTTAAAGATGCTTACTAAATGTTTATTTAACCTCTGACAGGAAAATATTAAGAATATATAAAGTATTATGACTTATGCATGATGGATTATGTTCTATGAGTGATGTGTGTATGTGCTATTATGTATAATTCACTGTTGTCAACACTGTTTACATTAAATTAATGCAAGTTATGTAAATAAACAAATGTACACTTAACTAGACAGACATAAGTTATCTATTTTATTTGTCCGTTAGTACTGTTAATAAAACAAGGAACATTTGTGTTGGATAAAAAGTGAGTTAAAACAAATCTTCAACTACATCAACATGTGAATGTAGATTTGAGCACATAAATCTCAGAGGAAACTTGAATCTTGTCTGATGTTACAGGGACAGAAATGAATACAAAGTCTATTTAAATCTTAAGTTGTAGTTTATTTTATTTTATTGTAATTTCAAACAGAGTTATTACAGTACTTTTCTGATTCTTGATGTCCTTGCATTTGTTGCAGAGCTTTGTGTTGGAGCAGGACCTGTGAGGAAAGATGACAGTGGCATTTGTGGAAAAAAAAAAAAAAGGAAAACCTGAAACAAAAATATAAAGTAAGATCATTTTGTTACTTCTAATACAGAAATCTGATGACATTGTGCTGCTAAAATGACTGCTTTTGTATTATATTTGTGCATTATTGTAGGATGTGAAATGTCCTCAGACTGGTGTGAGCAGTGAGGATGGAGAGACACAGCAGATCCTGGGAATGGTTCAGTGTCATGGACAAGATCCTCCATCACTCCTCCTGCCCTTACTGCCTCATCTGGACTGATGTTGATGTGATTTCTTCATCCTCAGTGAGGCCAGAGCCAGAGCTAGACAAAGACCAAAGGACAGTGAGGATGTGATTTTGGTCAAGTTTGTTCTGCTGGTATCAGTTCATACACTGAAGCTTCAAAAGCATCATCAAATAATGTCATGAAGCTTCTGGAAGTCAGGCTCCATTGACTGATATTGTAGAAACTAGCTGGACAAACTTGATCAAAATCAACTTTTGTGTTCAGAAAAAAAAAAAAAAAATGAACACAGGGATTGAACAGCATGAAGGCAAGTGAATAATGACTGAATTTATTTGTTTGGGTGAACTAACCCTTTATGCCCTCAAATAGAAATATGTATGAAATGTATGTATGAATTTATATTATAGTAGTACCTTGAAAAAGTAAACTTTAAGAAATAAACAGCTTGAATTAGCGTTTGTGCTCGAAACACTAACAAAAAAGGATTTAAAAAAAAATCGAATTTACATTTGGCAGATGCTGTTATCCAAAGTGACTAACTGTGCTCTTATTACAAGGATGATCCCGTTGAAGCAACCTGGAATAAAGTGTCTGGATCAAGCACACACTGGTGGAGACGCTGCAGAGATCGAAAAAGCAAACCTTCTGCTGACCAGCTCAATGGTTTAACCCACCACACCACAAAAGTAATGAAGCTACGACAGAAATTATCATGTAATTGTAAAAATATGAAATGAAGTATGGCAAGAAACTGAATGCTGACATGAATGAAGTGTAAAAAGTTTTCATCTGTTTATTCAGTCATGCTGATGGAGAGCACATGGATGTTTGGATCAGACACAGCAGAGCCATATTGTCCCGCACATCTTCTCCCACTCCTGCTTTAAGGTTGTGGGGTTCAGGGGTCCATCATCATCATCTTCCTACTCCTCTGGATCAACGATGTCTCCATTGAGAAGAGCAGCAGTGAGGGACATGATGGATGAAGGTGTTCATCAGCTGCTTCATCAGAATAAAGCTGCAGAATTGGCACAGCTGTGTGAGATTACAGCAGGACTGTAAATACATGATTGTTAGATCAATAAATTTGAATAAAGCTTTGTTTCGTGTGTTGTTGACTTGTACATGCATTTATTTATTTATTGTCATTATTACTTTTATTAATTCTTTACTTACTTTAATTATGCTATTATCAGTAAATTTATATATTTTATTACTTCATGCTTTCATTGACTGTAAATGGAGATGTATTCACATCAGCTGTATTTGTCTAGTGTGTGTTCATGCACAGCTGTCATATAACAAAACATTACATTTGGCTTGTTTTACTAAAGAAGTAATAAGAAAAGTAATATAATTAAGTTTTGGTTTATGGTTAATGTTGTGCTAGCAAAGCAGTTCATTCTGAGGTAATCTTAATTTCAAGTTGATTTTACTTACATTTTTTGAGTATAAAATCAACAGTCTTCTCCAAAGGTGAGATCTTCGAGCAGCTGCTGATGTCTCCTCTGTGCAGACATTGCTAACACTGAGGAAAACCGCACTAGGTAGGGTTGATGAGTTACTGGTGCTGTGAGGTGTTAGTCCAACTGTCACTCATATCTTTATTTTATTGCAGGACCTATAATAACATACAAGATCACGGAAAATACCAGTTGTATCTTTAACAATGAACAATAATAATGAAAAAAAAAAAAAAAAAACGTGTTTGTATACATCATCGTTTGAAATTATATACACACATAAAGCATGATGACAAGGTTAAATATTTTGAATACATCATAATGTATAAAAGTATTTATTTTATTTATTATTTGTAAGCCTGAGGGATGAAACTAGAGCCAATTCAACAAGAAAATGTGGAAAAAATTTGATTTATGCTTGTGGATGGACATTTTTGCATATAAAATAAAGAAATTAATAACATATTCACACAAATTTGGGTATTTGTAACAAAAAATAAACTCGCATTATAAAAATATAAGAACTTTAAATTAACCCAAACTATATTAGTTGTAGCCTACTACAATTACAAAATTACTGGCAGCTGTTTCTTCAACAAGATCACAAAATAAGCAGTTTAATCAATATCAAGATATTAACAGATAGAAGAATTAAACCTGTCACTCTTTTAAGTTGTTGCGCTTGTGATAACGTCGTAGGTCACATGATAAATTCAACATGGCGGATTATTTTCAGATCTCGCATACTCAACGAGATTTGGCTGTTAAGTACCTACTCTTTTGGCGCTTGTTAAGTAAGTACTTATTGAAATTAAGTACCTACTCATTGAGTAGGCGGTTTCGGACGCAGCCTGTGTCATGAGAATGTGGCTCCCTCGACTCGTCCTCCGGACCACCGGAGGGAGCCATCACCCGAATATTGACTGTTCACCATCTGGACTCCATTTCCCATAGGCCCTCATTCCTGGGACTGATTACACATGCACCTGCACCTCATCACACACACACTATTTAAGCCCTTCACACACTCACTAACTTCGCGAAGTCTTGATTTGCTAAGGTGATCATTTCTGAGCGTTATTTCTGTGGACTGCCTTCTTGTTATTACCTGGACTGATTATCTCTGTTGAACCGTTGCCGCCTGCCTCGAACTCTGCCTGGACTCTGATCTCTGTTTGCTTGCCGCCTGTCTCGACCATTGCCTGTGACCCGTTTATGATTCCTGCTGCTAGCCCTGACCTCTTGCCTGTCCCTGACTACGGTACTGTCTTTGACTTGTTGAACTTGTTGTTATATTTAATAAAGACTGCAAATGGATCCACACGCCACTGACCCTTCATTACAGAAGACTTCGCCACACAGCGATCCAGCAGCTCTAGTTCAGATATCCACCGAATTGTCTGCCCAAACCAGTCAACTCGCTATGCATCACCATCAACTGTCCAGACTCACCTCGCTGACCGAGGAGCTTGTGAAGACGCTGCAGGGCCTACGCCTAACTTCCGCTGAGGCTACCACGCCGCAGGCTGCCGCCCCAATCGCACCGCCAATTCCCACGCCACCTGCTGTGAATCCTCGTCTAGCTCTCCCTGAGAAGTTTGACGGCACTCCCGTGAAATGTAAGGGGTTTCTTCTGCAATGTTCATTGTAGGTTAATCAACAACCCTGCCTGTATCCCACAGATTCCAGACGCATTTCCTTTGTTTGCTCACTGCTCACCGGCAGAGCGTTAGACTGGGCCACTGCCATTTGGAGGGAGGATGGTTCAGTATTCACCACATTTACCGAGTTCTTACAATGCTTCAGAGAAGTGTTCGAACATTCCGCTGGAGGAGAAAATCCCGGTGAGCAGTTGCTTTCCCTGAACCAGGGCAAAAGTACAGCGGCAGAATATGCACTTCAGTTTCGAACACTCGCAGCCCAGACCAATTGGGTGGAGGATACCCTCAAACTACTGTTTCGTCGAGGACTTTCCTTGGAGTTACAGGCTGAGCTCGCCTGCCGTGATGAGGGTCACTCGCTGAGTTCCTTTATTGAATTGGTCATCCACATTGACAACCTGCTACGTTCTCGCCGCTTCAACCGAGGCGTTACTCCCGCCAGTCACAGTCCCGAGCCCATGCAGCTGGTTTATACCCCACTTCAACCAGAGGAGAGAGAACGACGACGCCGGATACAACTCTGTTTGTACTGCGGTCAGGCAGGACATTTCAAGCTCGACTGCCCGATTCGTCCCAGTCCACCAAACACCAAATCGGTGAGTGCCTCACCTTCACATAACTATCCAGCCAACTGCTTGAAAATCCCCGTTCAAATTACTGTCGACAATCAAACCATTCTCACCCATGCACTTCTGGATTCTGGGGCAGCTGGCAATTTCATGTCGGACTCCTTTGCTAAAACCCATCACATTACTCTAACGGAATGTCATTCTCCATTAACAGTGGAAGGGTTAGACGGTAAACCCATTGGAGGAGGCAGGGTGGAGCACATCACAAAAGAACTCAAGTTACAAGTCGGAATCCTTCATCAAGAACTACTCCATTTTTTACATTATTCACTCACCCAACAACCCCATCATCCTTGGTTTACCCTGGCTCCGTACACACAACCACACGTGTCCTGGAAGGAGGGGGAGATTCGGCAATGGGACAGCTACTGCCACGAACACTGTCTGCAACCCGTAGTTCCAGTACCCATACGAGCTGTCGAAATTTCTAAAGGTGAGCCTGATAAACTCAACGTCCCCAGCGAATATGCCGATCTAGCGATAGTGACTGTGCCATCGACCTGTTACCTGGAACCACGCCCCCTAAGGGCAGAATATTCCCGTTGTCACAACCTGAGACAGCCTCCATGAAAGCCTATATTGAAGAAGAGTTCGCTAAGGGATTTATCCGGCCGTCAACCTCACCCACGTCTGCGGGCTTCTTCGTAAAGAAAAAGGACGGAGGTTTAAGACCCTGCATTGACTACCGTGCCCTGAATGACATTACAGTTAAGTTCCGCTATCCCCTGCCTCTGGTACCCGCTGCCCTTGAACACTTATGGCAAGCAGAATATTTCACCAAACTTGATCTCCGCTGTGCCTACAACCTCATTTCGCATCCGCGAGGGGGACGAGTGGAAAACCGCCTTTTCAACAACCTCCGGTCACTATGAGACCCTTGCAATGCCGTTCGGCCTGTCCAACAGTCCAGCAGTGTTCCAATCCTTTATCAACAACGTCTTCTGGGATATGTTGAATCGCTGGGTCATAGTGTACATAGATGACATTTTCATATATATTTAAGCTCCTACTCGGAACACGTCCAGCATGTTCGAGCAGTTCTCCAGAGGCACATCCAACATCAGCTGTACGCTAAAGCGGAGAAATGTGAGTTCCACCGCACATCTACATCCTTCCTGGGATATATTATCAGTCAAGACAGAGTAGCCATGGATGATGGGAAGGTGAGGGCCATGCTAGAGTGGCCGAAACCACGCACCTTGAAGGAATTGCAACGCTTCCTGGGCTTCGCTAACTTTTATAGGTGGTTCATTAGAAACTTCAGCAGTGTGGCAGCACCGCTCACAACCATGACCAAGCGCACTTCGCTGACCGAGCGTTCAGTGAGCTAAAACAGCAATTCACCACAGCACCCATTCTCCGCCACCCTGACCCAGAGTGATTGAGGGCGAGGAGGCTTATCAAGTTCGGGAACTTCTCGATTCCAGGCGCCGGGGTCGAAGACTACAGTATCTGGTCGATTGGGTGGGGTACAGACCGGAGGAGCGATCCTGGGTTGATGCAGATGATATTCTGGACCCCGCCTTGTTGGAGGAATTCCACTGGACGCATCCGGAGAGGCCGGCCCCTCGATCACGTGGTAGACCCCGGCGTCCGCCTCCTCGCATCAGGAGCCGCTCGCAGGGTGGGGGCTCTGTCACGAATGTGGCTCCCTCGACTCGTCCTCCGGACCACCGGAGGGAGCCATCACCCGAATATTGACTGTTCACCATCTGGACTCCATTTCCCATAGGCCCTCATTCCTGGGACTGATTACACATGCACCTGCACCTCATCACACACGCACTATTTAAGCCCTTCACACACTCATTTACTTTGCGAAGGTGATCATTTCTGAGCGTTATTTCTGTGGACTGCCTTCTTGTTATTACCTGGACTGATTATCTCTGTTGAACCGTTGCCGCCTGCCTCGAATTCTGCCTGGACTCTGATCTCTGTTTGCTTGCCGCCTGTCTCGACCATTGCCTGTGACCCGTTTATGATTCCTGCTGCCAGCCCTGACCTCTTGCCTGTCCCTGACTACGGTACTGTCTTAGCCTTGTTGAACTTATTGTTATATTTAATAAAGACTGCAAATGGATCCACACGCCACTGACCCTTCATTACAAACTGCACATTGCACCCAGTTTTAGAACATTTTTGGTGCAAAACGATTTCAAATTTGGGGGGCCAGAGTGGGGCCTTATTTAGCAAATATACTGTATTTAATGAACAAGTAAGCTGTTAGTAAGATGCTATAGTGTTTACCTTCATGTCGACTACACTTCAGCACAATGTTAATCACCAAAAACTTCAACATAACAAACTCTTTCAAATATCAAACATAACAGCACTAAACTCTAGCAGATCTTTCCCTTCCAGTGCACTGAAACATTGGCATGAAAACATGAAAAAAAAAAAAAAAAATATATATATATATAATTCTTTGCACCCAGAATGTGATTTCTCCAATTTAGAAAAAAATTCAAAGCAGAAATGGAAAACAAATTGTTTTTCAGTCTGGTTCATTTGATCAACAGTATTTTTGTTCTGTTTCCAGAATTCTGAGGTCTATTTTCTAAAAGTATTACTGTTAAGAACAAAATAAAGAATGAATAATGGGCGCTCTTCTTAGATTAAAATACATTTTGTGCTAACAAGTTTTGAAAAACTGCTTTCTGCATGAAGCAAATTTAACCAGATAAACATGCATCAAGCTAAATTTAAGAAGCTAAAGTTCAGCTACATTCACGTCCACATACAATAGACTATTTCACATAACAGTAGGCTATTTCACTGATGCTGGAGCCAGGTGAGACATAAATAGTCATGATAAAATGATATAACCTGAAAACATCTCTGTTCAGAGCTGTGGTCTGTTTGTACAATACAAGGAAACTGAGAAAAGTTATTCAGAGAAAGACTAACAAACCCATATTTATTCTAGATGTTTTCCATGACAATCACTGATAACAGAGGTAATATTGTTAATGTCAATATTTAAAGACCGGTTTAAAAACATTTTGAAATATTTGCAAAATGTATCAACATGCAAAGTTTCTTGCCTTGCCATTTAGTTTAATTTTGACTTAGTTTTTTAATTACACTGCATGCTTTGGTAACTGTTTTCTCTTTCTTTTGCTGATCTGGAAGTAAAAATGCACTGCCAGAGATTTCATTTACTATTCTGTAATTTTCATTTACAGTTCCTGATTTTTTTTGTCCCTGTTTTGCCACAAATCCCTTGTGTGGGCTAGAGACTGGGACAACAAATCGGCCCAGGCATTTTAGCCCAGACTGGCTCACTACAAATATGACCTGTGCCGGCAAAATGAGTCGCAATGAGCGAATTTTCAAAAATTATAGTTATTTTCACATTCTCTGTTAAAAACCTTTAAAATTATGTGTGATTTTGTTGGAATCAGACAAAAAAAAATGACTGAGCTACACTTTGAAGTCGTTGAGTCAGCAAAGTCAATTTTTGAGTTTTCTGAAGTTCCAAAACAAAATCACGATATCTTACCAAACAACCATACCTTAAAATCCCTGCTAATAACACCAAATTTGGCACACACCAAGTCAAAAACAAATATCTATAGGAAAAATATATATTCAACATTTTCCCCATGATATCACAATTACATTAATGAAACTGCAATCTGTAATGCACTGATCTAATATAATGTTACACATCAGATGTTTTTCCCCAACAGTTAACCAAACCTTCACTTAAGACATAACAGATAATGTTTGTGTGAATACGCATCAAAACGGATATTTTGAATATTTGTGAATGGGGATTGCGCGCTGCCTGAGGCGTCTTTGTGCGCATCCGTCAGTGAGTGCCAGTAAGATCGTTTTGATTGTTTCGTCCGCATGAGTTTGAAAATCACATTTCATTGGTTCAGACTCCTGACATCGAGAATTCACTATTAATATTCACAAAGTTGGAATGCTGCTCTTTAAAATGATACCAAACTTGTGCTGAGAGGAAGCATGAGTTATCTAGAAGCGGGCAGGAAAAAACGAAATGTTCAAAGGAAATGTATTCCTCTCAGAAAACATACAAATAAAGATACTTTTAGATGTTTATTTGCTATTGGGAAACTGCTGAATGAGGACTTAATGACCTCATTTTTGTGAAAACCTCAAATTTGACCAAAATTTACATTTTTGACTTGTTTTGCCTGTAGCTCATAAGCCTGTGCGCATTCCCACTCATTTAGCCAGCACGGTTCAGATATGATCATAAACACCAACCATCTTTGTGTGCCCTTGAATATGTATACCAACTCTTACTCCTTAAAACCACTAAAGCCGTGATTAAGCAGATTTGAGTGAGAGTTGACACATTAAATACTTCCAAAAATGGTTTAATACAATTAAACTGTATACTCCACAGTGATGAAAATAAGCTATAAACTGCACTGACATAACAATATCATGAATGAAATGGACAAAAAGTTGTTAAATACATTGAAGCTATTTTAAGGCATGAAGAATTTTTTTTCTTCAAGGAAAAAACATTTAAATATGTAATTTTGATGATCAAAGATTAGTTTTAAGGGATAAAATTATTGAATACAGGGGGACTTTAGGGACACCTAAAATAAAGTGAGACCAATTAATTTTATTAAACCATTGCCATTTTGCTTGATTTTAGCAAAAAAAAAAAAAAAAACACAAATCTCAGAAAACAAGACTGTAAAAAAGGCTCAGGGAAGGAGTAAACATAAACTTTAATCCAAAAACAAATAACAAAATGAAAGTAAAGCTGCAGCCCCTCATGCATCATAAACTGCAACTGCAGCATAAAAACTTGTCCCAGGCCTGATCCCCTTCACTGTAGACTCGAGGCCGGTGTGGCGCACAGCTGACGCTCATTAGCACTAGCTCCATTCCCACGGCTTTCTATCCTGCTTGGCACAAAGACATAATATCTTATGTCATTTTACTTTGTCGTTGTCTTTTTAAATTGTGAATGTATTTGATATTTGGACTGGAAACAAGACAAAAATACTAAGTAAGAAAAGCATTTTTTGCAGTGTATGTACTTCAGTGAAAGCAGCACATTAATATGGAACGGTGATTGACGGACTTGGAACTACCTGTGCATTGAAAGGTGCCCTAGATTATGTTTTTAAAAGATGTAATATAAGTCTAAGGTGTCCCCTGAATGTGTCTGTGAAGTTTCAGATCAAAATACCCCATAGATTTTTTTTTTTATTAATTTTTTTAACAGCCTATTTTGGGGCATCATTATAAGTGCGCCGATTTTATGCTGCGACCCCTTTAAATCCCGTGCTATCCGCCCACAGAGCTCGGGCTTGCCTTAAACAGTGCCTAAACAAAGTTTACACAGCTAATATAACCCTCAAAATGGATCTTTACAAAGTGTTCATCATGCATGCGGCATGTATGCGTCGGATTATGTGAGTATTGTATACTGTTATATTGTTTACTTCTGATTTTGAATGAGTTTGATAGTGCTCCGTGGCGAACGGCTAATGCTACTCTGTTGGAGAGATTTATAAAGAATGAAGTTGTGTTTATGCATTATACAGACTGCAAGTGTTTAAAAATGAAAATAGCGACGGCTCTCTTGTCTCCGTGAATACAGTAATAACCGATGGTAACTTTAACCACATTTAACAGTACATTAGCAACATGCTAACGAAACATTTAGAAAGACAGTTTACAAATATCACTAAAAATATCATGTTATCATGGATCATGTCAGTTATTATTGCTCCATCTGCCATTTTTCACTATTGTTCTTGCTTGCTTACCTAGTCTGATGATTCAGCTGTGCACATCCAGACGTTCTGCCCTTGTCTAATGCCTCTCATAATGTTGGGAACATGGGCTGGCATTATGCAAATATTGGGGGCGTACACCCCGACTGTTACGTAACAGTCGGCGTTATGTTGAGATTCGCCTGTTCTTCGGAGGTCTTTTAAACAAATGAGATTTATATAAAAAGGAGGGAAAAATGGAGTTTGAGACTCACTGTATGTCTTTCCATGTACTGAACTCTTGTTATTTAACAATGCCAAGATAAATTAAATTTTTCATTCGAGGGCACCTTGAATGGTTTTACTGCACACCTTCTAGGGTATTCAGGCAGACCATGGTATAAATATATTTAAAATATTCTCTGATACTAAACTTATATGTTAAAGAGTAAAGTTTAAATTATAAGACAAGACAGGAATAAAACACTGCTGTCGAGCATGTGGAAAACCGGGTCACTGAAGCTGAAACACGTATATCAGTGGTGGAAGACACGGTCTCGAGACAACGCTGATTTGAACCAAATGAAAAAAACGCTTGACGCGGCCTTGGAAAAGATAGACGACCTGGAAAACAGAAGCAGACGATGCAATATCCGAATAGTCGGCCTACCTGAAGGGGAGGAAGGGACTAACCCGATCTTGTTCCTGAGAACTTGGCTGCCCAATCTACTTAACGCCGAATTCAAGAATCAACAGGTTAAGATAGAGCGTGCGCACCGTATTCCTTCACGTCTTCACATACCAGGAGAACGTCCGAGACTGATGATGGTAAAATTACATAATTTTCAAGACAAGGCACGCATTCTGCAAGCAGCGAGAGCTGCGGGTCACCTGGTCTACAAACGCCACAATATCTCTATCTTTGAAGACTTCTCTGCGGCAATCGTAAGGAAAAGACAAGCCTTTGGAAATGTGAAGAAACGACTCCGTGAACGAGGAATTCGCTTTGCCATGACATATCCAGCGACCCTTCGAGTACAGCACAACGACGGCAAAAAATTCTGCAAACAGCCGACAGAGGCAGAGTCTTTTCTGGACAGCCTGCCCGAACCACCAGCCATCACTTCGTCAGGGCCAAATCGCCTCGGAGAGACTGAATGACACGGTAACAGACTGCCCAGGTTTTTGTGACATACTTCTACGGATGTTTTGTTCATATTTTTAGGAGTTTAGTGACTTAATCTTGGGACACAACAACTAAGCAATATTTGTAAGTTTTTATTGTTCAGAGTCTAGGGGTAGACGGGGGAAAAAACATAAGGTCAATATGATGGCATGATTTAAAGACTAAATTAATATAATGTTAATATATAGAAGGCTGTTGCCGCAGCAGACTGACGAGAATCATATCAAAGTTTTTGGATTTTGCGGTGCTCTTTTTGAATACCGCGTTTTTTTTGTTTGCTCTATCTAAGCTTCGGTCATGTAATGTTTCCAAGGAGACAGAGTGGAGATCACTACTGCTCTCAAATGCGAAACTGACCAGCGTCAGACTTCCCTTGCCTACTCTTAAATATGTTTGTAAAATGTTTATTGTAAATAGTTTTGTTTTTGGTTTGACATGCAGAGCAACACCCTTTTTTTTTTTTTTTCCTTCTTTTTTTCTTTTTTCTCCTCAATGCTATTAATGGTATCACCGCCCATTCAACTTCCATGGGATTATCTTTTATATCTATCAGAGTTAAACAGCCCACTTGTTGTTTATGCTAGTGAATAAATCAATATTAAACATATGTAGCTGGAATGTAAAGGGGGTTCTACCAGAAAGACTCAGGAGCAAAATAACTTATGATTTAACACAATTTATTAACAACTAGAAAGTTATACAACGAGATAAAGTTCTTTGGCGTAGGCCCCGTCCGTAGCACGCATCCAAATGGTTGTAGGCTCGGCGTATCCTGCCCGGAATGAAGGCAGGGGCGAAGCCGACCCCCCACATGGATATGGACAGGGACCATCCTGGTGGTGGTGGGGAGGATGGAGGTGGAGATTGGCGTCAGCATCTGCGAACTCAGATAAGTGTAAGTGCCGATGCTTTATACCAAGGTGTTCCATAATGATTGGTTAGATCTGATCTAATGAATGACGTAACATTAGAGTCTTCCCGGCAGAACTTACGCTAGAGCTTACATTTCAAAATCCTGTTAAAAGAAAAAAGATTCTAAACTATTTAAAAAAAGAACAAATATATATTGCATTTCTGCAGGAGACGCATCTAACTGACAGTGAGCATATTAAATTAAAGAGGGATTGGGTGGGACAAGTATATGGCTCATCATTCACCAGTAAAAGTAGGGGAGTTGTCATTATTGTAAACAAATGTATACCACTAACAGATATTAATACATATTCTGATAAATCAGGACGGTTTATCCTGCTTAAAGCTACACTAGCTGGACAACCCATTACCCTTATGAATGTTTATATCCCCCCTATCCAATCTAACGAATTAATTACACAGGTGTTCTCTATGTTCGCAGAATGGCAGTGTGAACACAGCATAATCGCTGGTGATTTTAACTGTACACTGCTACCAACCCAGCCAGCAATGACATGTGGGGCCCAGATGAGGGCTTCATGGGCGGCAAATGTGGGCCCCATTATGGGCTTGCACCCGGGATCCACATTGGGGCAAGCCGTGGAAGCCCAGGCGTACTAAAAGTGGGACCTGTAAGGGTACTGTATGGGTCTTAATTGGGCAATTCATGTCAGACCCATTTGGGGCCCACCAGTCTGAAGGGGTTTAAAGTGGGCTTGCACCCGGGATCCACATGGGGGCCAGCCGTGGATGCCCAGGTGGGTTTTAAGTGGGATCTGTAAGGATCTTATGTGGGTCTTAACCGGGCAATTCATGACAGACCCATTTGGGCCCCACCTGCCCAAAGGGGTTTAAAGTGGGTTTGCACCCGGGATCCACATGGGGGCCAGCCATGGATGCCCAGGTGGGTTTTAAGTGGGATCTGTAAGGGTCTTATGTGGGTCTTAACTGGGCAATTTGTGTCAGACCCATTTGGGCCCCACCTGCCTAAAGGGGTTTAAAGTGGGCTTGCACCAGGATTCAACCGTGAATGCCCATATGGGCTTAAAGTGGGCTCTGTAAGGATCTTATGTTGGTCCTAACTGGGCAATTCATGCAAGGTAAGCCCAACCATTCATTTAAGGAAACAATCTAAGAAAAATTAAAAACGAAGAATGAATGTAAGTACAAGATAAATACAAGACACTTGATGCTTTTGTTACGGTACACAGGAGGCAGACACAGATGTAACAGGTATTGGTAGTTTTATTGACCACAGTAGAGCAAGAGATAACAGACAGGTGAGTGAACTGGATGCAGATGATATAGAACTGGTAGTACGAGGAATAGTTACTGTCCTTTCCGTTGCAGGTAGAGATACGCTGGAGCTTGGAGATCGCTGGAGTAACTTGGAGCTGGCTGGAACACACCCACACAGCAGACGAGGCACACAGAGGGAAGGAGACACGCTGGAGACAGGTGAGTATACGAAGAGGAGTCCTTGAGGTAAGCATAACAGGAAGTATATGCGAACGAGACCGGACATAGAGTGCTGTGTGCGTGTGTGCTTTATAGTGCTGTTGATGAGTGGGGTGATGAGGTGCAGGTGGCGGTGATCAGTACTCTGGAGATAGCGTGCGTTGTGATTGGGTGATGTTGGAACCTGACGTGTCTGTGACAGCTTTGAACTGCAAGAAATATATTAAATTGAACAACAAAAATTATCTTTAAAAAACAATGTCACAACATACGGTAAACTAAAAAATATATTTTAAAAAAATCTCTGAAAAAAACCCTCCAAAAATACAGTACAAAATACACTCATTATATAATACATTGAACAACAAACATAATCTTTAACAATTTAAATTAAAGCCTTATCCCAGGAACATCACGGTTGATGCTCATGATGCCAAACCACTCAGATGTTCCTGGGAGTCATAAGGCTGATATTAATTCAGCTCCATCAAATTGGCTGTGCTTGTTTTACTTTCATATACTTAAAATGTAGGTAATTATATTATTATTATACAATTATCATTTATTTAGCTCCTTTGTCAGAATATTTTATGAGTTTTAATAATTCTTATATTTTTATAATAAGATATCTGCAGCTATATTTGCTCTTTGGGTTATGCAAGCAAACAAAATTCAACCTTAGTCAATATTTATCCTTCATTTTGTATTCGCTGCTAGCGCAGTTGTAACTGCAACACTACAGATAGAAGCCAGCAAGATGCACAGGGAGACCGGGGAGACCGACATTATGATGTTTACAAGCCCAAAACATTTGAGACTGTTTGCTTACACATTTAGTTTGATTTGATTTGTTCCAATTTATTCTTAGAGCAAAAGGTGGGGACAGTGCAATATGTTGAAGTATGTGTTATGCAATATGTGCAATATGTTTTTATGTTTAAAGCATGAGGAAGGGTTCGGGACGGAACCAAACTCTGAATCTGATATTGACTCAGATGAATTTGAAGTGAAATAATGATGAATATATTTTATATCATATCACCGTTATTGAATAAAAGTATGTGATATATTGATACTGAATTATTGTCCAGCCCTATAGCTAATCCAAACCCACTGTTTTTCCTTTTGGTTAGATTCTACATCAGATTAAACAGCACAAACCAAAAATACAGACTACTGTACAATCTGCAGTGTTATTTTTATGGCAACATAATATTTCAACTTACCTTAATTTTATGGAAATTCGGCGTTGGTCGGAAGAAATATGCATTTCACCTCCAAGTCACAGCCAGCTTGCTTTCCGATTCCGAATGGACTGTTAACGTTTTGAGCGCGAAACACGGCCTTTGCATACAGGCCCCAGAGATGTCCAAACTGCCTGACCAAATAACAATTTAATACAGTAAAATTCGTAAATTAAAGGATATGTGAGAGAATTAACAAACGACTTAACTGCTTCGCTGGCTTCATTATGAATGAGCCTAATTAGGTGTTGTAGGGTCTGCACAGTCTCAAGGATGAGCAGGTCCCACCATAAACTGTGTTTAAGTCTCAATTCGCGGAAACTTTGGTTTGTAAATCTTACATTGATTCCGGACCGGCAGACACAAATGGATCACGAGACTCTTTTTTTATGACTATTTCGATAAGTCCCAAACCTCTCCTCTGTGACTTCAAAGGAGATGCGAACGCCACGGATCGGGTTTCGAGGAGACAGGCCCGAATTCCAAACGGTCATAAAAAGGAAAATACACGCACGCACCCACAGACACACACACACACATACAAAAGCCCTACATAAAGACTGTATACACAAATATTATACCTGCAAATATGAATGTATCTGCCATTATGGTGCTTGTTGCATGTATGTGTTACTAATGTAGAATCGTAGAATTGACTGTAGTAGGTTAGTTTTCATGTTAAACGATAGTATTAGAGTAGAAAGTGTATCTTCTTTATGTGATGAGAGACACCTGTCGAGTTTGATCTCTCCGTAAAGCTGTGAGTCCGAGCTATTCAGCCATGTACGTTACATTTCTGTCAAATGCATCGTTCAATGTTTAATAGTACTATGAAGAAAATGCACCGATTTGACATACCATAAATTAACCCGTTGGACAGGACAAAGAGATGTGGAAAACCGCCAAATTGCAACGCGATCATTGGAGGACGTTATCAGGAAGGCGTTCTGGTCTGTTGTCTTTAAAATACCACAACACACGTCTTTTCTTGCACAAGTTTTTCCTGCACATGTTCCTGCCGTAGAGACAGACTCTCTTCTTTATCTTCCGGTCATCTTACTTCCAGTTAAGCCTTTGTCTGAAACTTTGCTGAAGATCACCTCCTGAAGGACCAACCACCACACTGAGCGCTCCGAATCTCTAAGCACCACAACGAACCTACATGCAAGTATTTGTTAAGATTTTAAATACTGGGTTTCCTTGCTGGCTCTTCAAGGTTGACTGTTGGAATTGGCCATTCTTTGATCATCTCTCTTTCTGACTTTTACTTTCACTTTGTATGTATCTATGTCTACTTGTGTACATTTATCCGTATAACCTTTGTATTACCCGTTCCGTATATTAAACACGTCATATCCATGCTTTTGTTCACTTGCTCATTTAACAACAACCAAGTCACTTTAACGTTCTGATCCTAATATCATTGCTTTACGTTTGGATGCTATTACAGAAATTTATCCTCATAAAAGTCGTAATAGTCTGTGGATACTTACCGGTTTTCTGGACGGACCGATAGCTTTCCACATAATTATTAAACTAGAACTGATCATATATGTGAGTGATTATTCATTGTGATTAATTCACCATATATGGTTAATTCCCCCTTGGGTTGGAATGCGCATATAATTATTCATAAAACGTTATGAATTATTATATTCATATTCCACCCATAAATTGATTGATAACTGTACAAGTCGTCACAGTGTTGTTGTGCATAACAGGCAGTGGTGGAGAGTACTGAAAATCTGTAGTCAAGTACAATTAAGTGCATTGCTAAAATATTACTCAATTATGAGTAAAAGTACCAGTGTTAGAGAAATACTCAAGTAAAAGTACAGTTTGTAAAAAAAAAAACTAAAAAAAACCTAAAAAAAAATTTAAAAATATTCAGAGTATTAGTTACTTTTAACCACTGATGTCACCGTCACTTCTCCAGACTAGGGCTGGAAATTGTGTGTTTTCCTTTACCAGAAGTTAACATGCCAACAATCTATTAATCATTAATAATTGATAAGATGCAAAACATAATTTTTTTCTCATTTAAGTTTTTATTTCCTTATTAAGCAAATGTCTCCGGCAGACAAAAAACTAAATTACATGAGGAGCCACGACTATTGATTAAATATCCATGAATACATTTTTAACTGGTTAAATTCTTCATTCAGAATCAATGAAAGATCAATCATTAACGTCCTTTTTTTGTTTGTTTTGTTTTGTTTTCCGTCCTCATGACCCGGTTTTCATCGGCTTGTTTGCTATCAAATCACCTTACTGGCTACAAAAATGCAGATAAAAGGTTTGGATATGAATTAAAATTGTACTCAGTACTCAACTATGATTTTAAAAGTAACTTAGTAGATTACATGGATTAATGAATATTACAAGTAAAAGTACAGGCTTGAAAATCTACTCATAAAAGTACAAGTACCCCAAAAAACTACTTAATTACAGTAATCTGAGTATTTGTAATTAATGACTTCCACCTCTGATACTAGAAACCACTCCCCAAGCGGGTCTTGAATCTGGGTATCCGGCATGGTAGATGGATGTGCAAACTGACCAAAAGCCAATTGGGTAGCAAAATGGGTCCTATGAGGCATCAGGGAGGGATTTACCCAACATTCTACAGGCAACTATATGTTATAAGCAACTTATGTTAAGTTAGCAAAATATTCATACAATATAAATATTGTAAATATTCAAATGCAAGCAGTAGCAATGCTGTCTCCTTTACACTTATCCCCATAAATCTGTCCCAATTTGGGTCACTGCACCAATGAAAGTGTTTATGTGAATGCTCCATGCACTGTCGGAAGGCATTCTGCAGCTTTATTCTTTTACTTAAATTGAAAGGGCCTCTGTCCTTACAGGCCTACTTATTTAACTATCTCAGCCCCTCCCTTTACCGTCTTAAACCATAAACCATGTATATGTCAATGCATCCTGAAGATCTTCAGATAGCCTAACCAAACAGATCTACTGTACCTTTTACAGCCAACACATCAGTCATTGTTGGTGTATGAGCTACACCTTGATAGAAACACATGCTACTCCTTGGTCCAAGGACATCTAACAACACAGAAGTGGCAGACAGATTGATGATGAGGCCTCCTGCAAGTCCTTTTTTTTCTTTTTTTCTTTTTTCCTCTTGTCCTGTCCAGCATCGAAGCAAGCAGAATGATGCTCTGTCTGCCATGTTGTGACGAGCAGATTTTGCTTTGCCAAGAGGAGCTTGAATGATAAGGCTCCCCTTGATATCCTAAGTTAAGCTTATTTTATTTTATTTTATTTTATTTTATTTTTGATGCTTGTTTGTAGATGAGCATTACATAATATTGCTGGACCTGAACCAATCACCCAAACCCATGGCCACTTGGCCCATAAATATGCCATTCAAGACCCATATATGTGTTCCCAGATCAAACCCATGCCCACTTGGCCCATAAATATGTCATGCAAGACCCATATATGTGTTCCCAGTTCAAACCCATGCCAACTTGGCCCATAAATATATCATGCAAGACCCATATATGTTTTCCCAGTTCAAAACCATGTCCACTTGGCCCATAAAATTTCTATGCAGGACCCATATGTGCATTCCCAGTTCAAACCCATGTCCACTTGGCCCATAAATATGCCATTCAAGACCCATATATGTGTTCCCAGTTCAAACCCATGCCCACTTGGCCCATAAAAATTCTATGCAGGACCCATATGTGCATTCCCAGTTCAAACCCATGCCCACTTGGCCCATAAATATGCCATGCAAGACCCATATATGTGTTCCCAGATCAAACCCATGCCCACTTGGCCCATGCCTGTCGCTTATGGGGCCCATGTAATCAGCTCATATGGGCTTCCTATGTGGGACTCGTACTACAAAACCTACATGGGACCCGCTGATTTCACCCAGCCAAAGCCCATGCCCACACAGTACCCATGGAACCCGTAGTTAACCCATCTGAGCCCCACGTGTCATTGCTGGCTGGGAAAGCTGGATAAATCTTTATCATGTAATGATAGGCCTTCCAATAGAGCACAAGCTCTGTATGAGACATCTGAAGAAATTGGATTGGTAGATGTTTGGCGAGCTCTCCATCCCAGAGACAGAGAATACACTTTTTTTTTCTGGAGTCCATAAAACTGGAAGCAGAATAGACTATTTTTTTCTCTCCCAAATCTT
This sequence comes from Megalobrama amblycephala, assembly GCF_018812025.1. Classification (NCBI taxonomy): domain Eukaryota; kingdom Metazoa; phylum Chordata; class Actinopteri; order Cypriniformes; family Xenocyprididae; genus Megalobrama; species Megalobrama amblycephala. The sequence continues at coordinate 26,481,699 of NC_063057.1, read as the reverse complement.
CACTTCAAAATGTAATAGATTGCAACATTGGGAACATCGCAATTTCAGATCATGCTCCCGTTTTTCTTAGATTAGGCTTATCCAACCAAATATTTTATCCAACTTCTTGGAAATTCAAACCGTGGCTCATCCATGACCCAAATTTTGAATCTTTCCTTAAAGAACAATTTAAACTATTTATTATGGTCAATAAAACCCCTGGGGGGTATTCCAGAAAGCTTGGTTAACTTACCATTTGATAAACTATAACCTCTGGGTTGATTTACCCCAAACAGGCATACCATGAGTATGTCGGTTCCAAAACACCTGAGAAGAGTTAGTTTAATCAACCTCTGACTGGTTACCCAGAGTTAATGCGCGTGCACGGTGCATGTATAAAGACATTTTCAATGGATCGCCGATTTCACGAGTCACCATGGAAACTCAAAGCGAAAAAAGAGAGCGGCGTATTTCACAGAGGCGGAGTTGGAAGTTTTAATGCATGCTTATGAGGAGTTTAAGCCAATAATATTAAAAAGAAGCAATACAGCTGCATCGGCTAAAGCAAGAGAGTTGGCTTGGCAAAAAATAACGGACAGAGTAAATGCGTGAGTGTATTAAATTACAAATTTGGTATTGGCTCCCGTTTTATTGAAATGCAAAATAATGAAGTATGACTTATACATCCTTTTGAATATGTTAAATCACTATGAAAGCATTTACTTTTCCTGCCATTTATTTCTTTAGCTTGAAATAATAATGTATATTTCTTATTTAATAAGGTGTAATCCTTCTGGAGCCACAAGAACTTTAAGCCAAGTCAAAATGAAACACAAAAACATTCTGCAAAAAGGTAATATTTGATTACACAATTACTGAACTATTATTATAACAGGATTTAGTATATTCATTCTGTCATGCAGCTAACAGAAAGAAGACTGAAGCCCGTCTAACTGGCGGGGGGCCACCACCACCTCCCCTCACCCCATCAGAAAGAACACAGTCTGTCACAGTTGTAAGTGATTTGTTGTCAGGTACTTTTAGGGTTTTTTTTTTTTTTTTTTTTTTTTTTGCCAAATAATGTATACTTGAATATTTGTCTTGTAGGATGAAGATGATGATGACGATGAAGAGACCACATCTGCTGTGACAGAAGTGGACAATGCTGGTAGATCCACTGAGGTATGATGCATACCATTATGATGTATGGCCCCTTTTTGCATTAGAGTAACAAACTGTCATTGTCCTTTCATAGTACATACCTAGGGATTTGCCCACAGATGAGGGTTCTTCAGCCTCAGCACACAATCTAAGCAGGGTAAGAATTTGTGTCCATGTGTCCATATTTGAATTTTATTGTCTGACCAAACAATCTCATTTATTACATATTTCCACCTGTGTTGCCAGCAAAGGAGCTGTATAAGGTCCATCTTCAAAAACAAATAAGAAAAAGTGACATGGAGATGGACCTTATACAGCTTCAAATGGAAGAGAAAAGGCTCCTCATTAAAAAAGCAGCACTTGAAATAGAATTACTTGAGAATCGCCTTAAGGTGAGAACTTATCTGAATATTAATCTGTTGCATGTTAAAAGTGGTCTGTCTGTCTGTCTGTGTCTGTCTCTATCTATCTATCTATCTATCTGTATGTATGTATGTATGTGTAAAGCAATATAAAAAAAAAACATTTTAATGAATTTTACTTTTATTGTTTTTCAGGAAATGAAGAAATAAACTGCCTGGCAGACCAGTGCAAAAAAAACTAATAAAAGTAATTTTGACAAATCTCTCAAAAGTCTTCCGTCTCTGTTGGCCTCTAAAATCTGTTGGTGTTCCTCTGGGCCATCTTCCTCAATACAAGGAGGGTGGCTCTCTCCTCTTATAGTGGCAATATTGTGAAGCACAACACAAGCCACAATAATGTCGCATGCCCTCTCTGGACTAACCCGGAGCCCACGCAGACACTGAAACCGAGATTTGAGGATCCCTATAGTCATCTCCACCTTGGCCCGTGTTCGGCTGCGAGCCAGGTTAAACCGTGTCTGTGGTCCAGGCTCAGGTTCAGGGTAGGGTGTCATTAAATAGGGCAGACAAGGGTATCCTCTGTCCCCCAGCAAGTAACCATTGTACTGTCCTGTAATGATTGATAGTGTACAATACAAATATAGTAAAAACGAAAAAACAAAAATTGTATAAAGCAAATCATACCCTGCTGAAATGTCTGGCATAATGATGACTCGCGGAAAATTCTGGCATCATGCACAGATCCTGGCCATTTTGCCTCGACATTGGTGATGATTTGGGTTGCCTCACATATTACCTATAGTTAGTGGAAAAAGTAATGACTTTTATGATTTTAAGAAGGGGAAAAAATTAAGTTGTTACCTGCACATTGATACTATGAATAGATTTCCTATTAACATAGTCTCCCTCATTTATTGATGGAGCTTTAATAGGAATGTGAGTGCCATCAATGCACCCAATTACATTTGGAAACCCTGAAACAGAAAGTTATGGAAGTATGAAGTGTGTGCATAATGAATACATGTATAGATATTAATAATATGACTAAATATTAAATATGCGTCATATATTTTACTACAAAGGACAAACCTGCCACTCTGTGGAATTCGTCTTTAATAACAAGCAGAGGTTTATGGCCAGGGAACTGTACAAACGTGGGTAACAACTGTTTAAGTGCCAGCACACACTGTACGAACGGCTCTACACACAGTTGCCTTTCCCACATGCTCTGAATCGCCCACACTGTACAAAAAATGGCCAGACGCAAAAAACCTAAGTGCTATGCACAGAATGTTTTCTGTGCTAAGCGCAGAGCCGCGGTTTGTCACATTTGCGATATGTGGTTTTAAAAGACGTGTTAAATAAACTAATGAATCTTTTGAAAAACGATAACGCTCTTTTAAATATTCATTAGGGTATGCAAACACATCAATACGCGGTCTTATAACCCTCTCCCGACGAAAAAAACCTCGTATAATTTGTGCTTCTACGTCCACAGGATCCTCGTCAAAAGGGCACGCCATGCTCACCAACCTTCTGAAACGAAGTTACACTGAAACATAACCTGCTCTCGAGCAGGTTATCTTCAGAGAGTCAGTTGCTATGGTTACATACATACCCAGAAAGTTACCTCTGTTTTTGGAACCGAACGTTGAGGTTATCCACGAACTTACCCTTAAACATACCCAGGTGTGTCACATTATCTCCTTTTTGGAATACCCCCCCAGACGTGTCTCCCAATTTGCTTTGGGACACTGCAAAAGCTTACGTTAGGGGAATAATTATCTCTTACATAGCCAACCAGAAAAAAAAGCAGCTGGCAGAACAGAGAAAATTAGAAATTATCCTCCACGACTTGCAAATAAAATATAATGCGCGCCCCTCAGATACACTCCTAGCTGAGATAGAAACGGTTAAAACCTCTCTCGAAGCAGTTCTCACTAATAAAGCGGAAAAATCTGTATTCTTTGCTAGACAGCGGATGTATGAGTTTGCTAATAAACCTAACAAATATCCATAGACGTTGGAACAGGGGGGGGCGGCGGCCCCTCCACTCCCCCAACCCTTTTCTCCACCCCTCTAGGGGTCAGCCAGCTGTTTTTTTCGTTCAGTGGCTTGATATTACCGGTATGAATTTTCATGTTCCAAAATGTTGTGAAAATAAAACAGCTCGCCCTCGTTCATTTCAGGGGTTCTATTTAATTACCATTTGTGCATTTCAATCATTGTGCCTTGACACCAGTTCAAAACTGAGTCCCAAAAGTCCTTGTAAGAAGCATAAAGCCTCGTTTACACTGCACGCGTGTGCGTTGCATTACGGCTCCGGCAAGGTTTTGTTCCGTCTTCTGAGCGGTGTCAACTCACACCAGAAGCATTTCAGAAGCGAAGCGGCTGGATTCCCGATACCACGAGATTTGCATGTCTGACGTTTTTTTCATTGATTTTTTTCGTGTTTTTAATGGCTAAATTGTTATATTTTGTCCGGTTTTATTGTGTTTATTGCTATGCCATACTTTATTTTGCTGTAGCCATACAGATGAAGTTAATACACTTAAAATTCCAGTTATGGACAACAAAAACAAAGAAATTTAAAGTTTTTCAACTTCGAATCTCTTGTCGTCAGTTTCTGGCATCGTAGTGATGCGAAATATGACCAGGAGTTTACTCAGGGTGATTATTTTGACTTTATTCTGTATTTGAGCTGCGCGTCTTTGACGCGGCGTCCATCAAAAATAGGCGAGGCGCCTATCTTTAGCGAAGTGGCGCAGCGAGCTTCTGGGACGCTTCTCAAACGCACCGCGGCGCGGCTGGTGTAAACACGAGCATTGACTAGAGTGGCCGCGAATCAGCTCCGGTAGCCACGTCGCAGCCGTAACGCACCGCACACGCGTGCAGTGTAAACGAGGCTTAACACGTACAGACTCCATGTAGGCCTATGATTCGCTCTTTTGTTGTTCTGTTTTCTTTCAGGATCAAAAATATAACAAATGAAAGCGTTTATCTGTATTTCCGACTGATGAGAACTATGCATATACATTCATAAATCAGTCAATTTTGTATTCTATTATGAGATATTTTATTCTAATGTGATCAGTGACTCAAGCACTGATGGACCAAAGAGCGCGCATTTCGACATTTGCAGTAAAAACTTGAAATATAAATTCTCAGAAAATGCATTTAATACCAATATATTGAAACGTCTGTTTATATGCTCCATTAATAAAGGAGTCCAGACATTGGAAAAATATCAGTCCACATGCGTTTTATATTTAATATGAGGGAAATAGACATGCATGCATGCGTGACACAAAAAAAATCTTTAACTTTTAGGTAGCAAAATATTTTTTAGTAATTCTGTCAATTACACTAAGGTTATTACATTGTCTGCCATATATTTGCTTCTTATTTATTAAATACGGGCAATTGATTGATAAAACATTGATCAAAATTAAGATACAATTTATACAAAACGAATATCTTTTAAAAAGAGTTTTATATAAAACAAAACTTAATGAAGTCGTCAAAATCATGTTTTACCAAAAACAGCGCCGTTGCTAGGAGGGCGCCAGCGCCTCTGCCTTTCAGCGCCTATGCCTCGCGAGTGGATGATAGCCCTGAAGACGCCTAGCAATGATATACCTTTAGTGGTAGTATACCTTTAGTTAAGTTATACCTTAAGAGTCTTCGTAGCGCGCTAAGAGACAATGTTATCGGGAAACGCAGCCCAGGTATGATGCGTTTTATGCGTAATGGAGATTCCAAAGCGCTCTTCTTTGGTCAGAACCATGGAGAGCGATCGCGGATAGGTCTGTCCTATGCACCGAAACTTTTAACAATGCAACAAAATATTTAAAGAGCATCAAGCTATTAAAATCTATATTATGCACAGATAATATAACAGTAGGCTATATTAATCAATATTTTTTTTTTTTAGGTTAAGCAGTGATTGGATAACGTTTTTTTAAATTTATTTAACATTTTTAATTTAAGGCCCATCCAAAACTGGATTCCTGGCGCCGTGCCTGGGCCACACTGAGCTGTGCGTAACGCCCACAGACGTGAAGTGACCCCCCCCCCCCCCCCCCCAAAGAAGAATCCCGCCCCCCCTCTCACAATATAGTTCCAACGTCCCTGCAAATATCTAGCAAACTTATTGCGTAACCGGTCTCAAGCGCAGGTCATATCCAGCATCAAAGATAAAGAAGGTAGGTGTCACCATGACAACAAAACAATTAACCAAATTTTTAGGGCCTTTTATAAGAGGCTTTACACGTCCCAATCGGCCCTTTCTTCTGGTGGTGATAACAATAAATTCCTTTCAAACCTAAATCTACAGGAATTAACTGAGGAGCAAAGACAGATGTTAAACAAACCAATTGAACTCAGTGAAATTTTGAATTGTATTAGTAATCTTTCCAAAGGAAAAGCACCAGGGCCTGATGGGTTTACAGTGGAATTCTTTCAGAAATTTAAAATAGAATTAGCAAGTTTAATGCATGAAATGATACAGTATTCATTTGATACCAATAAGCTTCCTGGCTCCATGACAGAAGCCAATATTTGTGTTTTCCTAAAAAAAGGCAAATGCCCTGAGGAGTGCGGATAATATCATCCTATCTCTCTGCTTAACGTGGATACAAAAATTTTAGCGAAGATATTAGCGATCCGGCTTGAATCAATCCTCCCCACAATAATCAATCCAGACCAGACAGGCTTTGTTAAAGGCAGATCCTAAGCTCATAATGTTAGAAGGCTTCTTAATATAATTCAGTATTCAAATAATCGCACAAATTCAGGGCTAGTTATTTCATTAGACGCTGAGAAGGCATTCGACATGGCCATATTTATTTTCAGTGCTCTCTAAATTTAATTTGGGTGAAGTATTTATTAAATGGGTAAGGATTCTTTATTCCTCCCCCACAGCAAGAGTTATTACTAACGGTCTTAAATCCCCAGAATTTACATTAGCACGCGGTACAAGGCAAGGATGTCCAATGTCACCACTGCTGTTTGCGCTGGCTATTGAACCGCTAGATGACCCATCCATTGAAGGGCTAAGATTAGATAAGAGAACGCATAAATTCTCACTTTATGCTGATGACATTTTAATTTACCTTAACTCCCCACAACAATCTATTCCACATCTAATTGATACAATTTCCAATTTTGGCTCCTTCTCAGGGTATAAAATAAATCTTTTAAAATCAGAAGCAATGCCATTAAGTAAATTGCTCTCCCATGACCCCACAATTTCTCACCCATTTAAATGGTCTCCAGCGGGCTTTGTTTACTTGGGTATAAAGATTACGCCAAATTTGGAAAGTCTATATAAAACCAATTTTGCTCCTATTTTTAAGAAAATTAGATCAGACCTAGATAGATGGTGTAATCTTTCCTTATCCCTATTAGGCCGTGTCCACCTTGTTAAAATGAATATTCTACCTCGCCTTCTATACCCATTTCAAATGCTACCAGTTATTATTCCTAACAAAGCACTAAAACAGTTACGTGGCTTCATTATTTCCTTTATCTGGTGAAAAAAAAAGACCTAGACTAAGATATAGCCTTCTAACACTGTCGAGCAGATGTGGAGGCCTAGCAGCCCCGGACATTAAACTATACCAGCTTTCTGCCCATCTTCGTTTTATACTGGAATGGCACTTAAATGATCCAAACTCAACTTGGATTAGCACAGAAGCCATATCTCTCTTGGGCTAGTTCCTCTACGGAACTTACTATATCTTCCATCCAAAAAACTGCAAATTCTAACTAAAGATAATTTTATTCTTAAGAATGTGACTAAAATATGGAAATTAGTCCGCAAAATAGAAGGGATTGACTCCTACCTTTCACTTATCACACCCTTACATAACAACCCAGATTTCCTCCCGGGGATGAATGATGGCTTAATACATTTGAGAGACAAAGGAATACATGTTATAGGTGATCTGATAGAGAATAAACAGTTAATGACCTTTGAACAATTCACTGCAAAATTTGAACTCAATAAGAAGTTCTTCTTGGTATACCATCAGATCCGCAGCTTTATAACAAAAAATCTTAGAGTTTGTTAAAATGGATTCTGCATTTCCCCAATAAAGGAACAGTTGAATAAAATTACTTCACCTCGATCTGTATCCAAAATCTTCTATAATATTTTGATAAGGGCCAATACAGATAGCTCAGATAAAAGTAGGGTGTTATGGGAAAAGGACTTTGGAGAAGAAATTCAGATGACTGATTGGGAAGCCATATGTGAGATGCCTTCCTATCTTACCAGCAACTCTGCCTGGGAAATGCAGTATAAAATCGTTCATCGTCTGCATGTTACTCCTGTCCAAAGACATAAAGTGAATCAAAAACTCTCCAACCTCTGCAATAAATGTAAAATTCTAGAAGGAACTCTTATCCACTGTTTTTGGAGCTGCTCGAAAATATAACAATTCTGGATGGGCGTCGTAAAAGAACTTGAGAAAATTTTTCACTGCTCATTAGAAATAGGACCAAAGACTTGTTTGCTTGGCATGAACCAGGAACTCCCTTCCAGATTTCAAGGGACCCATCTTCTTCAAATTTTACTCCACTGTGCCCGCAAATGCATACTTGTATGCTGGATAACAGACCAAGTCCCGTCAATAGCACAATAGATTAACACAATCAAAGGTCTTATTCCATATGAAGCTTTTTCAACGGCATTAAAAGACAAACCTTTTAAATTCCATAAAGTATGGGACCCCTTTTTTACTTATCTTGGAGCTGGAGAGAGACATCTATTAGCGCTGGGAATAAGGAACTTGGCATGGAAAGACTGAATAGTAATGTAACGGTGATACAATTTTATTTATTCTTATTTTATATTAAATTTATTTAACTTTTTTTTTCTGTAATAGTGCATATTTAGTAACATTTTAAATGTGTATTTTGAAGAGAATTCAAATGAATGACAACCTGTTTAAATTGTAATAGCTCAGATGTGTTTGCTATGTTTAAACCCTGTAAATGTCAAAAGTTTCAATTAAAAAAAAATATATATATATATTAGTGACAGCCTCATTAACAAGAACAGAAGGGGACTGAACTTTGCAACACTTAAGATAAATTTTTCTCATAAACTGATCAAATTACAAAACACATACTAGTTAGTTGCCAGTGATAATATTTAAAATTTGTTTAACGGGATCTTAAAGGCCAGTATCACTGATACCGATGTCTCCATTACACTTCCCTCCTCAATTTTAGTCATTAATTATAGCCATTCAGCATTACAGTATAATTTTAAGAAACTTTTAATTTAACTTTTAATTTAATCTAACAACTTAAGCTGCAGTCACCGATAATGAACACTTTCCTTTTTGTATTTACTTTGAAGAGCAAATCCACAAGACTTGGAGGAGAAGACGGAACAGAAGACTGGAGGTCGAAGACATGAAGAATGGAGACTCGGTTGAGGAGAGGAACAGAATGTCATTTAAACATGATTGTATACTGTGATGGGCAATTAATGTAAAAAGCAATTGGTTATTCTCTGACAGTCTGCAAAAGCATCCTAAGCCATGTTTCTGCTCATAAGTTTCATACCCCTTGCAGAATATGCAACATTTTAATAATTGCAACAAAATAGGACATCATAAAGATTGCATGATAATTTTATTTAGTACTGCCCTGAATAAGCTATTTCACAAAACAGATGTTTACATATGTGGTAAATGGGAAATCAGGTCAGGTGGGTGGCGTTAGCAGACGTGACTCAAGGTCAGCCGTCTATATAAAGTGATGTAAGTTTGAGGGCGACGAGCCAATTGAGCGAGCTATTGCTATGCTTCGATACGTTTCAACAGCACAGGGGAATGAAAATGTGACGCACCATTGTTTGAAGCGTTCTATATTTGTGACTGTGGAGACGCTAATAGATTTTGTTTATTCTTGGTTAACTGGACTTAGCGTCCAGTAGGGCGCATTGTGAGACGCGGGGAAAGAGACTGTTTCGTATTTTGTTTTCTCTGTATTGTATTTTTTTTTTTTTTTTTACCTTTTTTTGGTGCATGTATTTTTGTATTGTATTGGGGTTTTTTTTGGTTTGTCTATTGCATTTAATACTATACTTGAGGGGTTCTCTTCCTTTTTAGTATATTTGGGCAGTGTGCAATAAGTCCCATCATGATTATCACCATATTGTGCTGTTTGCAGTGTACCACGTTTGATCAGTTTCTAGTTTGACTATTTAAATGTGAAGTATTGGGGTGTTTTTTAATATGTATGGGGTTAATTATTGCCTTGTGTCTTCCATTATGACATTTTAATGTGTACTGTTTTGGAGTAAAACTCAGTATTAATTGATGAATATTGTGTAATAAGAAATAAAGTGTTATTTATTACACATATCTCAACTCATAAACTTATCTATATTCTATTGTGAATAAATTATAACATATCAGATGTTGAAAGTGAGACATTTTGAAATGTTATGCCAAATATTGGCTCATTTTGGATTTCATGAGAGCTACACATTCCAAAAAAGTTGGGACAGGTAGCAATAAGAGGCCAGAAAAGTTAAATGTACATAAGGAACAGCTGGAGGACCAATTTGAAACTTATTAGGTCAACTGGGAAGATGATTGGGTATAAAAAGAGCCTCTCAGAGTGGCAGTGTCTCTCAGAAGTCAAGATGGGCAGAGGATCACCAATTCCCCCAATGCTGCGGCGAAAAATAGTGGAGCAATATCAGAAAGGAGTTTCTCAGAGAAAAATTGCAAAGAGTTTGAAGTTATCATCATCTACAGTGCATAATATCATCCAAAGATTCGGGCCCTTAGACGGCACTGCATCACATACAGAAATGCTACTGTAATGGAAATCACAACATGGGCTCAGGAATACTTCCAGAAAACATTAGTTAACAGTTAGTGTGGAGAAGGTGCACTGAAGGACACACATATATATTTCTCCATTTAAAAATTTGCATACCCTTGAATCTTAACTCACACTGACTTTTTATCTCACAATTATGAATTTTTTTCCCTTGTAATTGCGAGTTTATATCTCAATTCTGACTTCTTTTCTTGCAATTCTGACGTTTCTGGGAAATTACGAGTTTATATCTCACAATTCTAACTTTTTTTCTCAACAGAGTTTATATTTCAGATTTCTGACTTCTCAATATAGCGAATTTCGAATATCTCACAATTCTGAAATTATAACTCGCGATTGCAACTTTATTATCACGCAATTCTGAGAAAAAAAAAGTCAATTACTTTTTTGTGTTACATACTTATTAGTATTCCAAAGTATTCTAAAGTATTTAGATTAAGTAACAAAACTTGGGTAATCTAACGAAATACGTTACAAATTATTGTAATCTGTAGTGAAATGCATTTTAAAAGTAACCAACCCAGCCCTGATCTCCAAGTCTCTTCTGCTTGCCAAGACTGCATTGATTAAAAATACAAAATAAACTGTTTTCTATTGTAATATATTACAAACTGTAATTTATTTCTGTGATCAAAGCTGAATTTTCAGCATCATTACTCCAGTCTTTAGTGTCACATGACCCATTCTAATATGATGATTTGATGCTCAAGAAACATTTCTGACTTTAAAACAGTTGTGTACATTTTTTCAGGATTCTTTGATGAATAGAAAGTTTAAAAGAAGAGCATTTATCTGAAATAGAAAGCTTTTGTAACATTATAAATGTCTTTACTGTCACCGTTGATCAATTTAATGCATCCTTCACAATATTACTGTTTTTCCTTTGTATTTTTAATTAAATAAATGCAGCCTTGGTGAGCAGAAGAGACTTATTTAAAAAAAGCATTACAAATATTCCCGATCCCAAACTTTTGAATGGCAGTACATAAATACATACATAATGCATATTCTTATACTGAACTCTCTCTGAACTCCCTGAAAACCTCAACATTGATTTTCTCTCAGAGACTTCTTTCTTTTCTTCTTCCTGTTTTCTATAAATTCTGGTGCTTCCCTATCATGAACACAGAAGAGGAAACTGGAATTAAAGTTGAAAGTGTGTTTAGGACATGTTTATGAGAGAATGTTTCAAATATTAGTGACAGCCTCATTAATAAGAACAGAAGGGAACTGAACTTTTAAGATAACATTTAAGATACATTTATCTTATAAATGGATCAAAGTACAAAGCACATACTTAAAGTTGCCAGTGATGATATTTAACTCCTGAGTTCTTGTTAAGAATATAGTATATGATACACAATACCACTGGCAACTTTAACTAGTTGCACATTTTTCTGTAATTAAACGCAATGAATCACTCCTAACATTAAGGATATCTTTTGTAAAAATTTACACAGCTGTTTTCAGCATTGATACTAATCATAAATGTTTCTTGAGCACCAAATCAGCATATCATAATGATTTCTGAAGGATCATGTGACACTGAAGACTGGAGTAATGATGCTGAAACTTCAGCTTTGATCACTGGATATAAATTACACTTTACTATATATTCACATAGAAAACAGATATTTTACATTGTAATAATATTTCACAATACTACTGTTTTTTTTGTTTTGTTTTTTAATTGAATAAATGCAGCCTTGGTGAGCAGAAGAGACTTATACAGGTTTATTGTCCTGTATAAAATGTTTATTGTCAAATTAACAGTAACTTACTGGCAACAATTATCCAGTAGTTGCTATATTTAATACCACAGTAAAATTACTGTAAAAATAACTACAGTAGTTTTAATCATACTGTAAAATAAAGTACATCATTAAGTATAATGCTGTACTTTATTTTACAGTATGCCTAAAACTACTGTAGTTATTTTCACAGTTAATTTTTATTTAGTTTAATTTAACTGTTATATATTCAATAACACAAATTATAGCTTCACATCAACTTTATTTAGGTTTCATCTTTTACATTTCTGAACTTCAATACAGAAATTTACCAGCATATTAATTTCACCAATTAACAAAATACAATTAAAGTCATACCACTAAAATCACATTAACACATTGGGCCAGTGGAAAATAAATGTTGGAAATATAAAAATGAAGTTTGAAGAGTTAAAGTACTTAATTAGTAGCAGTATACAACAATAACCAGTAAATACATATCATCTTACATCTTAAAACTACATGCCATAAAGAAGTTATTGCGACGACTCAGGAAAAAATGCTGTCAGCGCAGCTTAACTGGGAAATGAGCACGGAGCCATACAGTGTAAACATCCGGGGCTTAGCCCAAATCAATATTTGTCCAAAGACATTTTAATTTTCTGTTAACAGCCTTACTGACATGAAAGGAGCTTTTGTTGTTGTAGTGTTGTTGTTCAGAAAATGTACATTATTTGGCACTGTAATTTGTAAAAGTTTGTTGGGTGTCTCCTTAAGAAGAGCTTAAGAAACAGCATTGACTTGTGCCTGGACATTAAAGAGGGCTCAAACATCTTTATAGTTGTGATAGAGTCTCAGTCTACATTGTGTTTTAGGATGCCAAACAATTATTAATAAAATTAATACTTAATCACTGTATTTTGCTGTTTTATAAAGGCACAAAGCCATACCATGGTTTCGATTTCAGTTCGTTGGTAAAATACAACTTAGAGACCATTTAAGCTTTATAGGCCTATGTTTTAAATTTTCGGTTTATGATGAAAAAGGGTCATTGGGAAACACTGAATGAATGTTTAGCTGACAAATGTGCTAAAGTTGTAATATCAGGTGTTATATCATAACAAAAACCCTTCAACCGGACCGAACGAGAGTCTCGAGGCCTGCCGCTGCGCTGAGTGAGTGACAGGAGGCGTGTCTGTGTTCAACTGCGGTGTGCGTGAACTCGCTGTCGGAGAGGAGAGAGGGAAAGCGCTGCCGGTGTATGGATGCCTATGATGAATACTGTAGAAAAGCGATATTGAACTGTTTAACATATTTTAATTTGCATACTGTATTGCAAAGCCAAAGCGCAATGAAATAAAGCAACTTATGATTTCGGGGGTTTACATAGGCTATAGTCCAGTTTCATATTTGCTCAGTGACAGTCATTACATTCGGGGCTTGACTCAAAACATTCGGGGCTGAAGCCCCGGCAAAATCGGCTGGCACCGCCCCTGCCTAGCACCAAAAGTATTTTTACCTAAGGTGACCAGATTTCTGAAATGGAAACCGGGGACATTTCCTATGTGAGTGGTCAAAATACCACCAAAATCTCATTTGTTATTATCTATTAATTAAAAAACGGGGACAGTACATTTTTGATTTTTTTTTTTTTTATTGTTGTGGGTTTCACATTTTACATTAATAAATATTATGATTTAATTTTATTATTAGGATTTTTGGTCTGGTTTTAATACAATTCACCAAAATAACTAGCCAGTAGGCCTAACTACAAAAAACTATTAAACTATTACACTATTTTGAAAAATCACATTACAAAATATAATGTGAGATAAATAACACAAATAATATTTGCAACATTTATTATTGAATTGGATATTTTAATTTTCACGAGCTGTTTACTGTACGAAATTACAACTTTTGTCCAATGACATTTTAATTTTCTGTTAACAGCTTTGCTGACACGAAAGGAGCTTTGTTGTAGTATTGTTGAGTAAAGTTCATAAAATGTAGGCTACATTATTATTTCCCACTGGAATTTGTAAAATGTTCTGTACACCTCCTCTAGGGGGGTCCGGGGGCATGTACCCCCGTAAGAAAATTTTGTACATTTTAAGATTAAATGCATCAATCTGGTGCACTTTGGAAGCTCAAAATTAAGAGCTTCAACCCATGTACAGTGTGCACATTGAACAAAGAAACAGCATTAACTTGTACCTGGACATTAAAGAGGGTTCAAACATCTTTTTAGGTGTGATATAAAGTCTACATCGTTTTAGCTGTTTTAGGATGCCAAACAGTTATTACAATAAAATAATAATATAATAATGTTTTAGGCCTAGCTATATAATTATTCATATGACAATAATATCCATATAGGCTATTGTAACAAATGCACTCTAATATATATATATATATATATATATATATATATATATATATATATATATATATATATATATTTTTTTTTTTTTTTTTTTTTTTTTTTTGGTTAGGCCACTTTACACAACGTATAGGGAAATTAAAATACTAGTTGGTAGCCAATTTCTAAGATAATTCCTTGAGCTTTAATTTTGATCACCAAATCGCCAGCTGATCGCGTGAGCAAAGTGCGTACTTCTCTTTAAAACACGCAGCACAGACAGACTGTATATATACTTAATCATTGTATTTTGCTGTTTTATAAAGGCACAAAGCCATATCACGGTTTCGTTTTTTAGTTCGTTGGCAAAATACAACGGAGAGACCATTTAAGTTTTACATTTTCGGTTCATTATGAAACGGTGGCGGCGCACAGGGTCATTAATGGGAAACACTGAATGAATGTTTAGCTGACACATGGCCTAAAGTTGTCATATCAGTTGTTATATCATAACAAAAACCCTTCAACCGGACCGAGAGAGAGTCTCGAGGCTGCAGCTGCTCTGAGTAAGTGACAGGAGGCGTGGCTCTGTTCAACCTCGGTGTGTGTGAACTCGCTGCCGGTGTATATGGATTCTGTAGAAAAGCGGTATTGAACTGTTTAACATATTTTAATAGAGAGATATGTTTAGAAAAAAATATATATATATTAACAGCACTATTGAGAAACCTCTATGCTGGCCAGACTTTTTTGCAATGTATTTGCGGATTATTTTGAACGAGATATAAAACGGGGACATTTCCGGGGACAGCTTCAGTCGGGGACAGAGCACCAAAAACCGGGACAGTCCCCGGAACAGTCTGGTCACCCTATTTTTACCTTGAAGTTGCAAACAACATTCATACAAAACAAAAAAGCGATTACATGCATTTTCAAGTTGACCTACCATTTTCACTAATGCTTTTCGTCTTCACAACGACTCTTCCTGCCTGTCTCACGTTAGTTCAGCCGGTCTCTGCCAGCACCGCTGCGGGAGGAAAGAGCTACTTAGTGCGGCTTAAAGGTGCTAAAGAGGATGTTTTGTTTTATACATTTTTGCAATATACTTGAAACTGTCTTTACTAACTGATAAACTGTGCACGAGGTAGGGCCTTAAACATCGGCCAATCGTTTACGCAATCATCTCGTAAACGACTGGCCCTCTGGCTTGTTAATCACTGCCATTGCGTTCCTTGTGAGAGACGAGCACGGCTGCGCGCTCCAGTAACTTTCCACACTCCACAGGCGCTGCATGCAATGTTTTTGTCCGGAGACAGGAGTAACAACTGCAGATTATGAGTTACCTGCGGTGAGTCCGACATAATGAATCCACTAACACGACACAGCGAATGCCGGTGGTAAACACTCGTGTTCCAATACTCGTGCACAAGGCTTTTTGTCTTCACAACGACTCTTCCCGCCTGTCTCGCGAGAGTAGAGAGAGGCCGCAGACCTGGAGCCGGTAGATATACGCCCCAAGCAGTTTTACGCCCCTGTTGTTCCTCAGGCGTTCAGTAGGGGGAGGCTGTATATTATTATATGAGCCTAGTCATATGTCAGAACAGCAGACCGTATCTGTATGTATGATAGCAGCAGACCTTCTTGAAGCGATACGAATTGAGGTATGTTAAATAATCCGCTAAAGTTATTGTTGATGATTGTATTGTAATGATGCAACATTTATTATTTATAAACGATTAATGCGATATCAATTCAAAAGATGGGTCAATAATTTATTTCGAGAGGCAAAAATACTTGAGATGTTCTGTCTGACTCAAACTTAGCTAACCATGTGTAGGTTAAGCTGCTCCTAGTCTTCTCTTTACCCTCTCTGTCTCACTCACTTTTAAAATTAATTACATTTTTATTTTTATCTTGTTGTCTGTCTTTAGCTTGCATGAAATGGCTTCTTCTGGTAAGACCCTGTTGACTCCTTGCATTTAAACATATTCCACACGGTTTCTGGAGCAACATTAGAGTGGATAATCACAAATGTGTGATTTTTTTTTTTTTTTTTTTTTGACAGTCCGCTGATTTTAACCCTCTGGAGTCTGAGGCTGATTTGGGGCTTAAAGAAGTTTTGGCATGCCCTGAAATTTGTGCTTTTTTCAGTTGTTCATAAACATATAAATGACAAAAGTGTCATTACACTGTATTCAGCACAAACTAGGCTACAATAATATGTGAGGAACATGTATGTACATGTTTTTATTTTTGAAGGAATAATGTTTATGCGTGGTTATTGAAAAAACAAAAAACTTAAGTCACTGAAATAAGGCCAAAAATATATATTAAATCTGTGTTTACAAGACTTCTGGGTATTGGAGGTTGTAGGCTAGAGTTTTTGCTTCAAAATTATGTAAAAATTATAATGCCTACTTGTTCATATAACACAATATATTGATTTAGTTTTTGTAAGACACTTTTTGTCAAGAAACACAGTATGCGTGGAGGCGTGAATCATCGTGAATAATGGATCATTTACACCTGAGAAGACAAAAGAATCGCATAAAGAACCTCTAATGGTGCTGCATATTAATGAGGCCTTTCAGTCAGGTAGGCTGTGAAAAAAACCTCTGTAATCATGTCTCAGCTCAATTTAAAATAATGGTATTCTATTATATTCTTTAAAATTTAATGTATTTCTGTGATGCAAAGAGTATGACTATAGGTTTTTAGTTTGAAAGCATGCACATTTGGAGAAATATTGATGGATTCTCATATGTTTATGTCAATTTTCTATACAGATTTTATTCTATAAAGAGTTTATTCTATATTCATTGTTATCACTATGAGCGCTGGTGTTTTCAATTCATACTTGCAGCCGGAGGGCGCTCTGTACACCTTTAGTCCACAAATTATTTTAAAGAAGAAGAGGACATTTCAGGAATGGTGTTTTCAGTTCATACTTGCAGCCGGAGGGCGCTCTGTACACCTTTAGACCACAAATTATTTTAAAGAAGATGAGGACATTTCAGGAATGGTGTTTTCAATTCATACTTGCAGCCGGAGGGCGCTCTGTGTGCACATTTAGTCCACAAATTATTATAAAGAAGAAGAGGACATATCAGGAACTAACGGCATGTCTTCCAGAGGTCGCTAACCATGGCTTTTACATACAGATTAACACTTTTCAAGACAATAAATACATGACTGAGATGATGTATGCCTGTATTGCCTCTGAATTTGCCTCTGAATAGCGCTGGCTCCGTGGTCGTGGCCGCATTAGCAGATAATGAGCTGAATCACGGACTTCTGACATGGCTCTCTTTTCATACAGATTACATAAACACAGAATTTTTGTTTTCGATTTGACTTGCACGATTTAAAACCTGACATTTCAACGTTTCTTTTGACATAAGTCTAATGTTTTTTGTCATTAGTATTCATAAGTTACAGTTCATTTTCTGAGAACTATCAGATTGGACTTTGTTCAGAGGGAGACGAGAGATCGAGAGATCATGCATCATTTTAGTTTTCTTTATTTTGCAAAAAGCACAACATTTTGTTTTTACTCTGAGTGTATACAAATAAAAGAAGATATTCTATAGTTTCAATTGATATATTACTTATGTCTCTATGACAAAAAATGACGGAGTATTTTAAGTCTGTTTTGCTGCAATGTGAAAAAAAACCTGCAAAACGCGCCGGCGCGTTTTCAGACCTCAGGGAGTTAATTTCAGGATGAATGTTCATAAGGGCAAGTCCAGTAAGCCGGTAGTCTGTCATCGTGTTGCGTAAATATGTCTTCAGGCACCTCAATACGCTGAAAGACCGCTCTGCAGAGGCCGTGGAGACTGGCATAGTTAGGAGGACTTTCAGTACACAATGTAAATTTGGGAAAAAAATCCACCGTGTTCTTTAAAACCTCACAAATGTCACTGCTGCTGCGTGTTGTACCGTTAAATTGCCTCCACAGCTCCAGCTCAACATCAGCACCATCTAGATTGGGCATCAGTGCCCCGTACTCATTTTTTATCTCCTGCCACACTGTGTCTGACAATTCTGACAGTTTTTCCGGCAGCAAATATTGGCCTTTCAGTCGTGGGAGTGCCAGGCAAGCTCTGTCTTTCACTTCAGATGCTAGGTGATCTAGGAAGGGAAGAAACAGATTCCGTCGCCAGTATTCATCTGGAGTTGTTGCTGGTATGTTTGACCAATTTGTCTGCATTGTTACTATGCGAGAGACCGAGGGATTGATATGAAGTTTGGCAGCCAGCTCACAACTTTGATCCCACATCTTTCCGAACGTCGCATCCTCCCTTTTATTTTGAAGCAGCATCACCAACGTACTGGCATTACTGGCAGCACTCGGTAGATCACAAGTTGGATTTTGCAAACTGTTGCTAAGAGGCGTTAGATATTGTAATAAACCTTGAATCACAATAATGCTGATAATGAAATCAAACGACTCCATTGTTCTGCTAAGAGACATCGCTGTATTGCAGCTCCTGGGTCCCCCTCAGTCTTCAGGTGATCCATTGTCACATAGATGTTCTCGTAGTTTTGGATGACAGTGCTGATGCACACATCATGCTGAGACCAGCGTGTGTCCGAAAACTTCTGTAAACGCTGATTCGTGCTGCTTTCACCTAAAAAGGTTTGCAGTCGTTTTGGTGAAGCTGTTATGAAAGACACGATGTCTTGTACAGCATTCAAGGCATTTCGAACCAAGGGGATGCGTGTTGAGTGCACTATTGCCAAATTAAGTGCATGGTTTCTGCAATGCACATAGGTGGCAGCCGGATACAGCTGTTTAATTCGGGCTTGAACACCTCGCACCTTACCACTTACGTTCCCAGCCCCATCATACCCCCCTGTCCCACCATATTGCTAGGTTGTAATTTAAATTCGTCTAGCTTTTCCAGCAATGTTTTTGTTAGTGTCTCACCGGTGGTATCAGCAGTAGAAACAAAGCACAAAAAGTCCTCTCGGACAGAAAAGTTGCCAGAGTCATGATCCACATAGCGGACTAGTAACGAGATGTGTTCTGAATTGCTGATGTCAGCTGTTTCATACGACAGCAGAGAGAACCACTGGTCTCGTTTGCATTTCTCAAGAATTGAGCCAGCCACTCCAGTCTCAGCCGCCGAACCAGCCGCTCCAGTCTCAGCCGCCGAGCCAGCATCTCCAGTCTCAGCCGCCGAGCCAGTACCTCCAGTCTCAGCCGCCGAGCCAGTACCTCCAGTCTCAGCCGCCGAGCCAGTACCTCCAGTCTCCGTCGCCGAGCCAGTACCTCCAGTCTCAGCCGCCGAGCCAGTATCTCCAGTCTCAGCCGCCGAGCCAGTATCTCCAGTCTCAGCCGCCGAGCCAGCCGCTCCAGTCTCAGCCGCCGAACCAGCCGCTCCGGGGGGGGGGGCAAGTACCCGTGGGTGGGGGACATGTGGGCGCCACACATGTGGGCGGGGCTTCGCCACGGCCGCCCAAGGCTCCTGACCCGCCATGGCCGCCTGCTGCACCTGACCCGCCATGGTTACCCGCTGCACCTGACCCGCTGTGGCTGCCCGCTGCACCTGACCCGCCGAGGCGGTCCACGTCTCCTGACCCGCCTTGGCTCATGGAGACCTCCATTCCAACCCATGCCTCTCCCTGCACCGGCATGAGGTCTCCAGGGCGCCCACCCCCCCTCCCCGGTGTTTCATCTACGGCGTGAGGCCGTAAGGGGTAATGTCACAGATCCCTTGTTCCCGGACTCCAATTCCCATGATCCTCCTGTTCTCCACACCTGCACTCACTTCCCTCGTCTTCTCACTTCCCTCGTCTTCTCCCTCGTCTTCTCATTACGGATTGCCTGCACCTGTTCCTGATTGCCAGCACACCCTTTATAATGGACTCACTCCCTTCACTCCTTGTCAGTTCTTAATGTTATGTTATCCGTGTTTGGTGTAACTCCTTCTTTGTTTATTAAAATACCTATGATTGTGGAAATCCGTATACGACTCGTCAACTGCAGCACCAGCACCCGTAACATCTGTATACTCTCGCGAGATATTGAGAAAGCATGAAAGCATGAGAATAAATAAAGGTGTGCATTTGTGTGTTTTAAATTGTGTATGTACTTGAATAGTGGGGGATGGGTGAAAAGAAATCTATTGGCTTTAGTTTTGTTTAACTGGCGCTTTTTCCCCACACGACAAATTACAATTCAGATAGTTATTGTTTACAGAAAGGTTCAAAATGAGCAAACGCTCTCTAAAACAGCTAAACTTAATTGAGACAAAAGGCCTAAACCTAATGAGGCAAATATTACTCCTCCGCCCGGAGTCGAGACCGCAGTCTCATCGGCACCTGAGCCCGGGCAACTCCAAACCAAGCCCCACTCTCTTTCATCGGATGATGCAGATCCAGCTGCCAGCTGCTCAGCCTCCTCGCATGGAACCGCGACCCTCCAACAGCAACCTTCAGTTCCTCCCAGCCCACAGGTACCTGCTGCTAGCTTCCCGGTTACAATAACTGACATAGCAGATATCGGAACATAGCAGATATCAGATTCAGACCACCCAGAGACTGGGTCGCTCCGTCAAGATCCATTTTTGGGAAACAAAGAAAAATCTCTTATGAGTTTTTCAATGAGACTTTATATCCAACAATGAGGTACAGCATATGACAGGATGGCCTGTTCTGTGTGGCCTGCATACTTTTCTCCTCTGGCGAGATGACTCTCAAGACAAAGCCATTCAGTGACTGGAGTAACGTTAAAAAAATCGTCACGAAGCACCTGTCCGCTCAAGCACATCAGGTCGCTCAGTTATGTGCTGCAGATTTTCTACATGTGTGTACAGGAAAGAAGCAGTCAATTTGTGCATTGTTAGATCGTTCCCACCAAGACACAACAGAACGCAACAAATATGGTGTCAAAACAATAATTGATTTAATTGCTGTTTGCGGACAGCAAAATGTACCTCTTAGAGGTCACACAGACGAACGCAGCAATTTCCATGCGTTTCTTAACTTTCGTGCAGATGGTGATGCAACCTTAAAACAGTATTTGCAGCTTGCACCTTCAAACGCAAATTACTGTGGGCATCAAATACAAAACAAAATAATTGAGTTGTGTGGGAAACAGATTCAAAACACAATTCTTGAGAAATGCAAACGAGCTCAGTGGTTCTCTCTGCTGTCGTATGAAACAGCTGACATCAGCAATTCAGAACACATCTCGTTACTAGTCCGCTATGTGGATCATGACTCTGGCAACTTTTCTGTTCAAGAGGACTTTTTGTGCTTTGTTTCTACTGCTGATACCACCGGTGAGACACTAACAAAAACATTGCTGGAAAAGCTAGACGAATTTAAATTACAACCTAGCAATATGGTGGGACAGGGGGGTATGATGGGGCTGGGAACGTAAGTGGTAAGGTGCGAGGTGTTCAAGCCCGAATTAAACAGCTGTATCCGGCTGCCACCTATGTGCATTGCAGAAACCATGCACTTAATTTGGCAATAGTGCACTCAACACGCATCCCCTTGGTTCGAAATGCCTTGAATGCTGTACAAGACATCGTGTCTTTCATAACAGCTTCACCAAAACGACTGCAAACCTTTTTAGGTGAAAGCAGCACGAATCAGCGTTTACAGAAGTTTTCGGACACACGCTGGTCTCAGCATGATGTGTGCATCAGCACTGTCATCCAAAACTACGAGAACATCTATGTGACAATGGATCACCTGAAGACTGAGGGGGACCCCAGGAGCTGCAATACAGCGATGTCTCTTAGCAGAACAATGGAGTCGTTTGATTTCATTATCAGCATTATTGTGATTCAAGGTTTATTACAATATCTAACGCCTCTTAGCAACAGTTTGCAAAATCCAACTTGTGATCTACCGAGTGCTGCCAGTAATGCCAGTACGTTGGTGATGCTGCTTCAAAATAAAAGGGAGGATGCGACGTTCGGAAAGATGTGGGATCAAAGTTGTGAGCTGGCTGCCAAACTTCATATCAATCCCTCGGTCTCTCGCATAGTAACAATGCAGACAAATTGGTCAAACACACCAGCAACCACTCCAGATGAATACTGGCGACGGAATCTGTTTCTTCCCTTCCTAGATCACCTAGCATCTGAAGTGAAAGACAGAGCTTGCCTGGCACTCCCACGACTGAAAGGCCAATATTTGCTGCCGGAAAAACTGTCAGAATTGTCAGACACAGTGTGGCAGGAGATAAAAAATGAGTACGGGGCACTGATGCCCAATCTAGATGGTGCTGATGTTGAGCTGGAGCTGTGGAGGCAATTTAACGGTACAACACGCAGCAGCAGTGACATTTGTGAGGTTTTAAAGAACACGGTGGATTTTTTTCCCAAATTTACATTGTGTACTGAAAGTCCTCCTAACTATGCCAGTCTCCACGGCCTCTGCAGAGCGGTCTTTCAGCGTATTGAGGTGCCTGAAGACATATTTACGCAACACGATGACAGACTACCGGCTTACTGGACTTGCCCTTATGAACATTCATCCTGAAATTAACTACCCTGAGGTCTGAAAACGCGCCGGCGCGTTTTGCAGGTTTTTTTTCACATTGCAGCAAAACAGACTTAAAATACTCCGTCATTTTTTGTCATAGAGACATAAGTAATATATCAATTGAAACTATAGAATATCTTCTTTTATTTGTATACACTCAGAGTAAAAACAAAATGTTGTGCTTTTTGCAAAATAAAGAAAACTAAAATGATGCATGATCTCTCGATCTCTCGTCTCCCTCTGAACAAAGTCCAATCTGATAGTTCTCAGAAAATGAACTGTAACTTATGAATACTAATGACAAAAAACATTAGACTTATGTCAAAAGAAACGTTGAAATGTCAGGTTTTAAATCGTGCAAGTCAAATCGAAAACAAAAATTCTGTGTTTATGTAATCTGTATGAAAAGAGAGCCATGTCAGAAGTCCGTGATTCAGCTCATTATCTGCTAATGCGGCCACGACCACGGAGCCAGCGCTATTCAGAGGCAAATTCAGAGGCAATACAGGCATACATCATCTCAGTCATGTATTTATTGTCTTGAAAAGTGTTAATCTGTATGTAAAAGCCATGGTTAGCGACCTCTGGAAGACATGCCGTTAGTTCCTGATATGTCCTCTTCTTCTTTATAATAATTTGTGGACTAAATGTGCACACAGAGCGCCCTCCGGCTGCAAGTATGAATTGAAAACACCATTCCTGAAATGTCCTCATCTTCTTTAAAATAATTTGTGGTCTAAAGGTGTACAGAGCGCCCTCCGGCTGCAAGTATGAACTGAAAACACCATTCCTGAAATGTCCTCTTCTTCTTTAAAATAATTTGTGGACTAAAGGTGTACAGAGCGCCCTCCGGCTGCAAGTATGAATTGAAAACACCAGCGCTCATAGTGATAACAATGAATATAGAATAAACTCTTTATAGAATAAAATCTGTATAGAAAATTGACATAAACATATGAGAATCCATCAATATTTCTCCAAATGTGCATGCTTTCAAACTAAAAACCTATAGTCATACTCTTTGCATCACAGAAATACATTAAATTTTAAAGAATATAATAGAATACCATTATTTTAAATTGAGCTGAGACATGATTACAGAGGTTTTTTTCACAGCCTACCTGACTGAAAGGCCTCATTAATATGCAGCACCATTAGAGGTTCTTTATGCGATTCTTTTGTCTTCTCAGGTGTAAATGATCCATTATTCACGATGATTCACGCCTCCACGCATACTGTGTTTCTTGACAAAAAGTGTCTTACAAAAACTAAATCAATATATTGTGTTATATGAACAAGTAGGCATTATAATTTTTACATAATTTTGAAGCAAAAACTCTAGCCTACAACCTCCAATACCCAGAAGTCTTGTAAACACAGATTTAATATATATTTTTGGCCTTATTTCAGTGACTTAAGTTTTTTGTTTTTTCAATAACCACGCATAAACATTATTCCTTCAAAAATAAAAACATGTACATACATGTTCCTCACATATTATTGTAGCCTAGTTTGTGCTGAATACAGTGTAATGACACTTTTGTCATTTATACGTTTATGAACAACTGAAAAAAGCACAAATTTCAGGGCATGCCAAAACTTCTTTAAGCCCCAAATCAGCCTCAGACTCCAGAGGGTTAAAATCAGCGGACTGTCAAAAAAAAAAAAAAAAAAAATCACACATTTGTGATTATCCACTCTAATGTTGCTCCAGAAACCGTGTGGAATATGTTTAAATGCAAGGAGTCAACAGGGTCTTACCAGAAGAAGCCATTTCATGCAAGCTAAAGACAGACAACAAGATAAAAATAAAAATGTAATTAATTTTAAAAGTGAGTGAGACAGAGAGGGTAAAGAGAAGACTAGGAGCAGCTTAACCTACACATGGTTAGCTAAGTTTGAGTCAGACAGAACATCTCAAGTATTTTTGCCTCTCGAAATAAATTATTGACCCATCTTTTGAATTGATATCGCATTAATCGTTTATAAATAATAAATGTTGCATCATTACAATACAATCATCAACAATAACTTTAGCGGATTATTTAACATACCTCAATTCGTATCGCTTCAAGAAGGTCTGCTGCTATCATACATACAGATACGGTCTGCTGTTCTGACATATGACTAGGCTCATATACTAATATACAGCCTCCCCCTACTGAATGCCTGAGGAACAACAGGGGCGTAAAACTGCTTGGGGCGTATATCTACCGGCTCCAGGTCTGCGGCCTCTCTCTACTCTCGTGAGACAGGCGGGAAGAGTCGTTGTGAAGACAAAAAGCCTTGTGCACGAGTATTGGAACACGAGTGTTTACCACCGGCATTCGCTGTGTCGTGTTAGTGGATTCATTATGTCGGACTCACCGCAGGTAACTCATAATCTGCAGTTGTTACTCCTGTCTCCGGACAAAAACATTGCATGCAGCGCCTGTGGAGTGTGGAAAGTTACTGGAGCGCGCAGCCGTGCTCGTCTCTCACAAGGAACGCAATGGCAGTGATTAACAAGCCAGAGGGCCAGTCGTTTAAGAGATGATTGCGTAAACGATTGGCCGATGTTTAAGGCCCTACCTCGTGCACAGTTTATCAGTTAGTAAAGACAGTTTCAAGTATATTGCAAAAATGTATAAAACAAAACATCCTCTTTAGCACCTTTAAGCCGCACTAAGTAGCTCTTTCCTCCCGCAGCGGTGCTGGCAGAGACCGGCTGAACTAACGTGAGACAGGCAGGAAGAGTCGTTGTGAAGACGAAAAGCATTAGTGAAAATGGTAGGTCAACTTGAAAATGCATGTAATCGCTTTTTTGTTTTGTATGAATGTTGTTTGCAATTCAAGGTAAAAATAGGGTGACCAGACTGTTCCGGGGACTGTCCCGGTTTTTGGTGCTCTGTCCCCGACTGAAGCTGTCCCCGGAAATGTCCCCGTTTTATATCTCGTTCAAAATAATCCGTAAATACATTGCAAAAAAGTCTGGCCAGCATAGAGGTTTCTCAATAGTGCTGTTAATATATATATTTTTTTCTAAACATATCTCTCTATTAAAATATGTTAAACAGTTCAATACCGCTTTTCTACAGAATCCATATACACCGGCAGCGAGTTCACACACACCGAGGTTGAACAGAGCCACGCCTTCTGTCACTTACTCAGAGCAGCTGCAGCCTCGAGACTCTCTCTCGGTCCGGTTGAAGGGTTTTTGTTATGATATAACAACTGATATGACAACTTTAGGCCATGTGTCAGCTAAACATTCATTCAGTGTTTCCCATTAATGACACTGTGCGCCGCCACCGTTTCATAATGAACCGAAAATGTAAAACTTAAATGGTCTCTACGTTGTATTTTGCCAACGAACTAAAAAACGAAACCGTGATATGGCTTTGTGCCTTTATAAAACAGCAAAATACAATGATTAAGTATATATACAGTCTGTCTGTGCTGCGTGTTTTAAAGAGAAGTACGCACTTTGCTCACGCGATCAGCTGGCGATTTGGTGATCAAAATTAAAGCTCAAGGAATTATCTTAGAAATTGGCTACCAACTAGTATTTTAATTTCCCTATACGTTGTGTAAAGTGGCCTAACCAAAAAAAAAAAAAAAAAAAAAAAAAAAAATATATATATATATATATATATATATATTAGAGTGCATTTGTTACAATAGCCTATATGGATATTATTGTCATATGAATAATTATATAGCTAGGCCTAAAACATTATTATATTATTATTTTATTGTAATAACTGTTTGGCATCCTAAAACAGCTAAAACGATGTAGACTTTATATCACACCTAAAAAGATGTTTGAACCCTCTTTAATGTCCAGGTACAAGTTAATGCTGTTTCTTTGTTCAATGTGCACACTGTACATGGGTTGAAGCTCTTAATTTTGAGCTTCCAAAGTGCACCAGATTGATGCATTTAATCTTAAAATGTACAAAATTTTCTTACGGGGGTGCATGCCCCCGGACCCCCCTAGAGGAGGTGTACAGAACATTTTACAAATTCCAGTGGGAAATAATAATGTAGCCTACATTTTATGAACTTTACTCAACAATACTACAACAAAGCTCCTTTCGTGTCAGCAAAGCTGTTAACAGAAAATTAAATGTCATTGGACAAAAGTTGTAATTTCGTACAGTAAACAGCTCGTGAAAATTAAAATATCCAATTCAATAATAAATGTTGCAAATATTATTTGTGTTATTTATCTCACATTATATTTTGTAATGTGATTTTTCAAAATAGTGTAATAGTTTAATAGTTTTTTGTAGTTAGGCCTACTGGCTAGTTATTTTGGTGAATTGTATTAAAACCAGACCAAAATCCTAATAATAAAATTAAATCATAATATTTATTAATGTAAAATGTGAAACCCACAACAATAAAAAAAAAAAAAATCAAAAATGTACTGTCCCCGTTTTTTAATTAATAGATAATAACAAATGAGTTTTTGGTGGTATTTTGACCACTCACATAGGAAATGTCCCCGGTTTCCATTTCAGAAATCTGGTCACCTTAGGTAAAAATACTTTTGGTGCTAGGCAGGGGCGGTGCCAGCCGATTTTGCCGGGGCTTCAGCCCCGAATGTTTTGAGTCAAGCCCCGAATGTAATGACTGTCACTGAGCAAATATGAAACTGGACTATAGCCTATGTAAACCCCCGAAATCATAAGTTGCTTTATTTCATTGCGCTTTGGCTTTGCAATACAGTATGCAAATTAAAATATGTTAAACAGTTCAATATCGCTTTTCTACAGTATTCATCATAGGCATCCATACACCGGCAGCGCTTTCCCTCTCTCCTCTCCGACAGCGAGTTCACGCACACCGCAGTTGAACACAGACACGCCTCCTGTCACTCACTCAGCGCAGCGGCAGGCCTCGAGACTCTCGTTCGGTCCGGTTGAAGGGTTTTTGTTATGATATAACACCTGATATTACAACTTTAGCACATTTGTCAGCTAAACATTCATTCAGTGTTTCCCAATGACCCTTTTTCATCATAAACCGAAAATTTAAAACATAGGCCTACAAAGCTTAAATGGTCTCTTAAGTTGTATTTTACCAACGAACTGAAATCGAAACCATGGTATGGCTTTGTGCCTTTATAAAACAGCAAAATACAGTGATTAAGTATTAATTTTATTAATAATTGTTGGCATCCTAAAACACAATGTAGACTGAGACTCTATCACAACTATAAAGATGTTTGAGCCCTCTTTAATGTCCAGGCACAAGTCAATGCTGTTTCTTAAGCTCTTCTTAAGGAGACACCCAACAAACTTTTACAAATTACAATGCCAAATAATGTACATTTTCTGAACAACAACACTACAACAACAAAGCTCCTTTCATGTCAGTAAGGCTGTTAACAGAAAATTAAAAATGTCTTTGGACAAATATTGATTTGGGCTAAGCCCCGGATGTTTACACTGTATGGCTCCGTGCTCATTTCCCAGTTAAGCTGCGCTGACAGCATTTTTTCCTGAGTCGTCGCAATAACTTCTTTATGGCATGTAGTTTTAAGATGTAAGATGATATGTATTTACTGGTTATTGTTGTATACTGCTACTAATTAAAGGCAGGGTAGGTAAAACATTTATTAACAACTTTCTTCCAAATTTGTTTAAACTTTCTATATATATCAATGCATAATTAAAATGTAAGTACTCTGATAAAAAGAGTATAAAAATCGAGTGACTCTAGACCGTTTAATCTGTATTAAACACAGCTCATTATTTCCATTCGGGACGAAACATAGGATTGGCTTAGGCGACTGTCACTCTCTCGCAACCATGGCAACCACCCTTTTGCCACACATGACCTGCCCACTTGCGCGCGCACGTTTGATTTGGGGAAT